>NW_017257338.1:5288273-5345013 GCF_001594055.1 Mycetomoellerius zeteki | reverse complement strand
CCGCTGGTGTAACCGCGGCCGGCGTTAAACAGGAGAATTGGCCGTACCGCGGCCTCACCTGCGGCAGCACCTTTCAACGACTCAAGGAAAGCGTCGACAAGGCGAAGCAAGCCCTCGCCGATCGCAGTGGTTACCTGGCGGGTGCATTTTCGCCGCCTCCGCGCGCCAACCCGTCCGCCATTTCGCCCACAGCTTCCATCACCGGTAAGCGAAGCTCTTCTCTTAATTCTCTATAATCTCCCTCCCTTACATTAACAGGAAACACACTCAAACGGCTTTTTTATAAAAGGAACCGAGATCTCCAGCATTGGTCTGAGTTTGACATTTTTATGCTTTGGAAAGACAGATTAAGGTATTTAGTCCATTCTTGTTTCAAGACTATCTTAAATAATGTCTTATGCTAAAATATGGCTCTGTGGTTAGTTTATATGTTAAGACTGTGCTTAAGATAAGTCTTAAATGTAAAAACCGATTATAAATACCAGCCTAAATAACACAGTTTCATAAAAGGTAGATGTAATTTAAAAAGGATAATTTTTCCCATAACAATATTGTTCAAAATGTGTAGAACATTTTTAACATTTTCTCATACGATGGTACGTTTTCAAGTCCTTTCTGTGTACATTTTAATTAACACGCACCCGTTTAGTACTCATTATTTCCGTTACGTTAAATTATGATTGCGACATTAGTGTCATTATTTCCTCTATCACTTTGTTAATATTTAGGACGAAAATCAAGTTTTATATTCCTAGCTATGTAAAACTGGGAATGCTCAGTTCCTCTTATATAAAAATTTCAACTAGTAGAAATATTAATACAGGAATGAGATTATTTTCTTCGCCAAACGGAAAGTAGGCAGGTGCGAGCTGTGCACGAAAGTGCAACTTATTGCGTGGCGATGCGAAATAGTTGCCGTAACACCGAGCGTAAAGTCACGCACGTACGTGCGGAAAGACACGCAACCTGATTACGCGCAAGTTTATCCCGGCATGCATAAGTGCCGCGGAGATACCATCGATCGGTTCTAATATACGTCGTGATGACGTAATGCGGTTAATGAGAGTAAAAGCCCTTGCTATTTTCCCACATTGATAAGCAACACATGACGCTAAGATTTCGTTAAATTGCGAACACGTTTTGAGAATCAGCAACTCACATATTCATGTCAATAATACATACATCATGTCTGATGTATGTATATCTTCATACGTAATTATTTTTGAACATAATTTTTAGCTTTTTTGTGAAAAAAAGAAGCTATAGAAAAGATTATTGACGAAGTAACGATAACTATTTATATTAAACATTTTCACAAACTTTTCTGTTGCTTCTCGATGTAAGGAAAAAAGAATATTACTATTCGCTTATCATAAAACTGCACGAAAAGAACACTTTTACTGACAAGGAAAGGGATGCAACTGTCCCTCTCCGATTTTAATGAGCTTTTAATATGTTATTCTCCAGACAAAAATAAGCGACACGTATTTTTTTATACGTACCCATACGCACTTTTAGGGGGTGAAACACCCTTTAGAAGAAAATCGGTTTTTCTTTTTGAAAGCGAATATCGCCAGAACTGTAAGAGGTAGAATAAAAATTTTCATAATGAAAATTGAATGGCTTCAAAAGTACTTTAGAAATATAATTATAAAGAAAAAAAAATTTTTTCTTTATAACATATTAAAAGCTCATTAAAATCGGAGGGGGACAGTTGCGTCCTTTTCCTTGTGAGTTATGTAAAAATTTAGCTAGATAGTAGATCTAAAAATACCAAAATAATCATCAAAATAATTACGTACAGTGCTTATAAACGTTGGCGACAATGTTGTAAAAAGTTTTAACATTCTAACAACAATTTAAGGGGATGCTGGAGTAACCAAATTATCACATTACAGTCGTATAAAAATCTTTGAAAAATTTTTTAATATTCTTTCGATTTTAGTATAAAATCCACTTGCACCACCTCCTAATTTTGCGTCTACTTTAATCCTGTAAAAGGATTTTTTATTCCGTTCAGTCAATTCGAAAATTTTTATACGATTGTAATGTGATAAATTGGTCACTTCAGTATCCCTTTAAGCGACCTACATAATTATTTTGAAAATTATTTTGTATCTAGCCAAATTTTTAAATATTTCGGTAAAGCCATTCTTTCTTTGTGTAATATCTGGTTAAGTATTTATGTCGAAAAATTGCTGCGATAATTTTTGCTTGTGCTATAACAAAGGCCATTGTTCGATTGAATCTTTGCACAAACAACAAAATCTAATTTATAATATAAAATCACCGAGTTAATTGACTCGTCACTATTTTCCCAAGTAGTATAGAATTTATATTGAGAAAACGTAGTGAGATGCAACGTGGCGTCTCGCCTTTGATAACGGTGCGGTATCTCTTTCCGAAATCATTAAGAACCGGTAAAGACGAGCGTCACACTGCGATACCCTCTCGTGCCAAGAGAAACGCGAAAAAAAAACCGGGGTAACGGTCTCGCGCGCGATAATTTGTCATCCGGCAGTAGCAGCAGCCGGCGGGCGGCGGGCTGACTGTTGCTCTTCGTTGTCGCCGATTTCCGATTGCTTTTTTAAAGCGCCGGTCGCCGAGGACATTAATTACCCGGCCAGTGTAAATCACGTTATCTACCGCCCACGCCCGCGAGGGCTGTGAGGAGACGACGAAACGGAAGGGGAGAACGACGGAGGAAGAGGAGGAGGAAGAGGAGGAGGAGATGGAGGAGAATGAGGTGGATGAGGAAACGGAGGAGAGGATCGGGGAGATGATGTTCGAATACGGCGGGGGTCGTGTTGCACGATGCGATGGTGTTGCATCGCTGCCAGCCGAGCAAAGCGCACGTCGACTGCTTTCCACGGCCGCAGCAATATCCTGCTCGCCGTTCCCGAAATTTATCGGTTACTCGCCCGAAACTTTCGTCTCGCCCGGTGGCTGCGTTTAACGGTGCGACGTGGTCGCCCGCATTTACCTAGGCGATCGATCGATCTCCCGCCTCCTGGATCGCGCGCGAATCTCGATCGGGGATGCTGGCCGCGCCGCACGGTTTTTCGCTCGCGCTCTGTAACACGTTTTTCGTCGCCGCTGGTTAATTCATCTCGCGCCGCGACAGCAAGGTCACTGAAATAACCGGCTGAGATAACGTTATATTATTCAATAACATCACACACAATACGTGGTCCACATAGTCACGAAGCGAAGTCCATTAATTTGCAAAATGATACTTGTGATATTCTTTCAGTCGATAATTTGGTTCCGATCAAAATAGTTATGATATTTAAACATATGATATTAGTTCACGAAAAGAATTGATGAGACTGTTATATTTATATATATATATATGTCAGTTTTACTAACACTAAGAGTACGTTCCATTTGGCGCTTAAAGTGCTTACGAGTATTATTATTCTTGTTTAATATTTGATAAGGATGAAATAATTCCAAGGGTGCTGTGAGCAACAAATAGAACGCAGCTTATTCTTTAACTTATTAATTAATTAATTCTTTAACTTATGTTATCTTTTCTTTAAATCACATCACATTTCAAAATATAATAGTAAAATTGATTCTATCTCACCGTTATTTTTTAAATTAATCCCGAATAATCAGATTTTTGTTATATAGTTTGTAACATTTTCTTAAATACAAGTACGCGAGCTGCTCTTATTATTATATACACATATAGACATAGATAAAGTACAATTTTAAAAACTTTAAATTTAAGATAAATGTAACATATATGACGTATATTGCATATTGTGATTTATAATATCTTACAAATATGTTTCAAAAGCGAGTAATTCTGTGCATCGTAATTCAACATTGGATTTTATTCTTTACAACTCTTCAAATTTTTGGATCATTTTTGCTATCGCGACAATCATCCACGGAATTCAATTCAATCGTACATTACCCTGTCATCCTGCACGATCATTCAGTTTAAGGGAAATCTTTAGTCACGTCGGTGTCTCGAAAGATCGTCTCAAAATTTTGACGGGACTCGTAGGGTTCGAGACAAGATGGTGGGTCGATGATGGCGGCGGGTAGTTGCGAAAATGTAGAATGACGAGGGAGGAGCGGTTACAGGGTTAGCCGGGAGCGTATCCATGACGACCGACCGCCCCACGTACCCTCCGAGATCCCGGATGCTCCCCTCGGCATCCCAGCATCCCTCCCTTTCCTCCCCCTTCCCGCATGCTCCCTTCTCTCTTACCCACTGCCACCCCGCGGTTCACTCCCTGCGTTTCGCCATCCCGGGCAACCCTCTACGTCCACCGGGTTTGCTCTATCTTCCCCTATCTGCGGCCCGCTCCGGGGGATGCACGGCTACTTAGATTTTAAGTCGAGCCATTTCGTGCCGCGTACCTATACCTAACTCGGCTATAATTCTCGCTAGATACAGACGTGCCGACAAAGGAGCTGGATTCTCCGCGAAATTTCGGCCCTCGCTCTTGCGCGCGACGGAATTTCGATGCGAACGCGAAGCACGAATTTCGCACGACACAAAAGCCTCGCTAGAATTAAAACCGTCGACTTCGTTGAACTCACGGTACTCCGACGTCATATTTTAGCTACACGGTAATTCTCCACTAATGGAATGTCGAGTTGGAAACGGGCGAAACTTGATTATTAAATTTAATACGGTAATTATAAACTTAGCAAGGAACAATTCTTGAGAAATGAAATGTTGAGATGGACAGAAGGAAAATAATTGGTTATCAACATTATTGTATACAATATTTTTTTAATAATTACTGGATTGGATGAGTAGGTTTGGAAAAGTATTGGCGAATTGATTGTTGGTCGTGAACACTTTTCCAAATTCATCTGTCTATATTAATTATCTCAATAGAAGAGACAAAGAGAAGGATGTAGTTGCTAATGTTAACACTTGACCATTTATATGATTTATGATACATAAAAATTATTACATTTTATATTAATAAAAAAATTATTTTAATTAGAGTTTAATTTTGTCTTCATGTAGTGTAAAAAATCAGAACAATTAGCCGAAAATTAATTTCCGCGCATTTTTTTCAGAAAATACCTACATTGAGATTCGATGCGATCTCATAGCAATAATTGAATGTTAAATACAAATATTTTCTGCGTTTCTTTCCTTTAACTTGTCACATAATCTGCACTAGCACCAACATAGTTGAGGGGCAGCGGAAGTGTCGGTCATTGTGTCAGCATGTCTCAGGGTAATGCATGTATTTAATGTTTACCGGTCGAGCACCATCCCTCGGACAGCTTGTTTGCACACGTAATTGATGTTTGACAAAACGAGGTGACACGCGTGCCGACGTCGTGTTTGTCAGTGCACACGCGTTAACCTTTTTAACATGCGCAACAAATGACGCACTTAGGTGCACATCTATGCACATCTATAAATTTCATTAAATCGAGCTTGTAACGAATTTAATTCTTGCGGTCATAATTTTATCGGTTCGAGTGCAATAGAGTTTAATTTCTATGACTTTTTATTCTGCTCGAAATGTACATTCAATCAAATATTTCAAATTAAACTCACATTAAACTCAAACATAAAATAGAGAAGTTATACAGCAATGCTTGTAAAGTTGTTTAAATGCTTAATAATCGCAATTTTATATGTGCATATTAAATGTACTACATAATGTATAATACCATAAAAATAAAGAATAAATTAATTATGTTATTGGTTTTATAATATTTCGAAGAAAACAAAAAATTCATTTTATTTATCGGCTAATTCTGTATCTGATAGTTATAATACATTCAAAGTGTTCGACTATTCTATGATATCGTCAAAAGTCAAAGCGACGATCTCAACCCCGACACTTCAGCACCCTTTAACGGAGGAGTTTCTAAATGGTGATATTTTGTATCGTATGGGTGTAATGTTGCCTCTCATCTATCTAATTGCATGGAATATATTGAGAGAGAATGTTCTAAACGGTGCTACATGAAAGAGAGCTCCACCTATCTACCCCTTGCTATAGAAATTTACTCGTCTATAGACAATAAAATTGATTCTCATTGTTCTCACTTATATTAAGCATTGGCATTTAAATGTTAAACGTGAAATGGTACATAGACTAAATTTTCAGCTTTTTTTTTACAGAAATTGCATATAAAACAAAAAATAAAAAAATATTTGTTAGAATTTAATAACCTCGCACTATCAAAAATTCTCTGTCAGGAAATACTGTGGAAGTTAAATCATTTGAACTTCTTTTATTATATATATTTTGAAACTCTAAAACTTTTATATTTTATTATAATTTAAATTTTTTAATTAATCTTTTAGCAGTAAATGTTTCTTATTTATATATTGTATAAAAAAGTATAAGTCTGTGTGTAAAATAAGTACATATGTTACGAGAGAAAGTATTATAGGGGCATTATAGGAGAAAACCTCCTAATTTTTTTAATATCCCGTTCCGTTTCTAATATCGTTAAATATATTTAAGAATATATTAATCTGGAAGTTTTTGTCATAAAAAGATCGATTCCAAATTTATTAAATAATGTATAACGATATAAGAATATAAAGAATTTGAATTTTATGAGACTAATTTAGGAACATTTTATATAGTTGTGTCTTAGCGTCAAAGAAGGGAAGATCACGGTGACCGAGACGCGTTGATAATTGCCGGTATCGGTTAACCCAGGGGGTGGTTATGGGTCTCGAACACCCCATACTACAATCCGACGACCCCCTCGGCTTCTTTCTGCGCGTGATCCCTTTTGCCCTTTATCCATGAACCTCTGCGAGCCCCTTCGCTTCCGCTACCAGTGGCACCGGTAACTGCGACTAGTCCACCCTCGTTCCCAGCGTTCGGGGTGACTAAGGGTCAGAGAATCGTAACTGTCTCTCTTTTAAAAAATGGAAGGAATACATTAAGAGAACCCTCAGACGCGAGACGAGGCTCGACTTCCGCTCTTGTACAGGATTTTTCCTTGGACCAGGCGCAAACTCTACCCTCGAAAGTAATTGGGCATACTAATGATGTGCGGATTTTTACATATTATAAGACAGTTTAATATACACGTGCGAATAATTGATTCAGGAATATTAATAACTAAATTAATTAATTAAATTTTCTCAAATGTTCGACCTAAAATACTTAAACATTAAGTAATATATAAAAATTAAATTTCTTATTCTCTTTAATTAATCTAATTTTAACGATACATAAAATTATAATTATGTTTCTGTTTATATATACATATATTATATACATATATGTATAATTTTTAAAAATATATTTGATTTACTCTTAGTCTGTAGAAAATTATCTCATTTAAGAAAAACTATATATTTAATTTATCAATTTTAAATACACACAGTCGATATAACGATTAGATAAATAATATATTCTCACCATAAATGATAGTCTATCACTCTGCTTATTTTTCCTTTCTCCTCCTCTTCCGCCTCCTCTCTCTCTCTCTCTCTCAATCTCATTCTCTCACTCTCTTTTCCTTTCTCTCGTGTCGTTCAGGTCGATCGCGCACGGCCGATTCTGGTATCCCCGCGGGGTTCCGTCTTTCTGCTCGCGCAGTTCTCCTACGGCTCGTTGTAGGCCCCGTGACTAATCATGATAGTTCCGCTCGGGAACGGCGGGGACACACGACTCTCGGTTCCGGTTCCGGCGCGTGCTGTCACCCCCTCCGGGACCCTCTCTGTTTCAGCGTCGACCGCCTGGCCGCTACCCCTGACGCTGTTGGCAAGCCGTCCTCCCGCGCAATTATTGCGCTTTGCAACAAAGAACATAGCGCGCAGCTCCGAAGGGCCAGGTTGCTCCTACCGCTGCCTTATCTTCGCGGCAGGACCCTTCATTCGGTTCTCTTACTTTACAAGTTCTTTCTCTCTTTTCTTCTTTTTGACATCAAACGATCATTGGACGTATATATATCTAATTATGTTTCCATAGCACGTGCACAATACAATGGAAAATTAAAACTTGAATTAACAACAATTAAAGAACTCTATGCGAAAAAATAAACTATTTTTTAAATAATTTAAAAAAATTGACGCTTTCTCAATAATTTGATATATTAAATAATTAATAACACTAATGTCTTCAAAAATACATAAATTCAATCATTACAATTAAATATAAAAAAATTTCTTTATTGTGGACGATGTAAATCGTCGACGCGTCTAAATCTATTCTAGTGCTTGTATACATTTTTTTTATCGTCTCATCATCGCGTCTTAAATCGCGTCGACGCGGATTAATTTATCTAGTGTTACAACCGCATCGCAATTACGTTCCCCGACTGCAGCGTTGTAATTTACGGTGAAGTTGCTTTTACGGTAAACGGGTCGACTGTTCGGCGAATTTCTTCCGGGAATTCCTAGATTTTCGGATTTCCGTTTCAAGGCCTTATACGGCTTTACGCCGTGTCCTCGTCATATCCCCGATCCACGCGCGTTTCCAACGTGTATTACCCGTACACGTCAAGGAGCAGCGAGGTCGCTTGTCGGCCCCACGAACGAATCATTATTCATTCTCGCGCGACCTATGGCCCACCCACCCGACGTCGTGAAATAACCTCGTTAAGCCACTAACTGCTGCGGCTGGTCTGGCTGGTGAGAGCGTGCTAGTAGGAACATTACTAGCGAGAGGGGAAGGACATGAGAGGGAACCCGCGAAGAAGGAGAAGAGAAAGAATATGGAAGAACGACTGGAGAAAGAGTGAGGGCACGACAGCTATGTAAGTGCAAATATTACCGGGGATATGGAGGAAAACAGAGAGAAGAAAGAAGAGAGAAAATAAGAAGGAGGAAGAAAGTTTTATCCCCCCGCGTGACTTGGCGGAAATTCGCGCGAGAGCGGTCCGCCCTTGCGACGCGGTTTATTATGCGTTCGCGCAAGGGGGTGCATGTATCTACGTACGTATACCGAGCACGATTTCGTAAATCCTGCCCTCGACAGATCGTATTACGCGATAAATTTTAATTCTCACCCGTGATCGCCGCGCTTGCATGCCTTGGCGTTTTCTCGCACCCCGGTAGTGGTCTTGATTGCACGATAAATACCGAGTATCCTGGAGAACTAATGTAACAGTAAAGCAGTAGTCACCCCTTGTTAAAAACTATAGCTTATTTAAAGAATTATTCCAGATTAAAAAGAGAATGAGAAAAAAGTCATAAAATCTTAAACATATTAAATCTTAAACAATTTAGATAAGTAAAAATAAACCGAATAAGTCCTTTTACGTATCTTTTTGTGATAAAATCTTAATATATATCCACATTTAAATTTAAATCAAAACCTGCATTAACAAAATTTGAAGTTAAAGTTTTATTACTAAAGTGAAAAGTATAGTTGAAATAAATTTCCGCGATAACTAAAATCCAAGGATTAAATAATAAATTGCGTTCTATTCAATCCTCAAATTAAAAAAAGTGACTTACGTAACTGTGACTTATCGCAGTTAATTGTAGCAAAACAATTATACTTATGAATCTTATGTCGCTCTGGTAAATCAAATTTAGATTAATTCATCAGACGATTACACTGGTGTGGATTATATCTCTTGTTGCAAAAATCTTATCGTGACATGATCACGAAATGTCGACAGATTATGATGAGAACATTAACGATGATCGGTTAAGAGGATGACGATGGAAACGCGTTGGATACGAGCGTCCTCAGCATCTTCAGCAAAGCTGTTTCGAATCAATAGCGAAACGTTGTCTTCTGTGTGCAAAATTCTCTCAGGTTTCTTCAACTTCTGAACAGATGGCACTGTATTGCGAAATCATCCCTTATTTTAGTTTGCCTAAAATGTGGCAGATGTCTCGCCTATTGTTCATACTCCTTTGACTGCAAAGATATTTTATTTGGAGGGTTGCGAATGTTCATATTTGAATCACAGATAATTACTTCCACATTACGCGACGTTCTACATCCCGATAATGTAATTTTAAATTACAAACGCATTTTGCATTTTATTTCAATAAAATACACAATTTCGATTAACGATGAATATAAATGATGTATATTATAATTATTTTAATAATTATTTTATGTGTATATATATTATAAACATTATAATAATTATTTTAATATTTAATAATGTGCTGAACATTACATGTTAAACTAATATATACTTATAAATTTACAATTTCTTTGAATCTTCAACTTTTCAGTTGTCGAGTCATGCAAGTTAAAAATTTTTTTTTAATAAGTATTGTCCTGGCACACAATTATAATAATTAGGTAATATGTTTATATAATAATTTATGTTAGTGAGGATGACTTAATATAACATCGAAACATCAACGAATATAATTATTATGTATTATTATTAAATCGACGTTTTAAATAATTAACGTTTTTCACATTGACAACCAGGCTTGTATGCTCCTTATTAATTATTATTATATATTTATGAGCCTTTATTAGAAGAAAAAATTTTTTAATTTCTCAAAAATGAAACTATATGATTGTTTTGTATTCTCTGAGTTTTCTGCTTTTTAAAATATAAGAGGTACGTACACATATCGCTCGATTTAGAGATCGTGAGATTCAGTTATAAATTATACGAACCTGCTTTACTTTTTGTTTCTTCTAATTCTTGATTATTAGATCCATGAATGATATGTTACTTTTGAAATCATTATAAATAAATGTTTCAATTTCAATTACAGTTATACGTACATGAGAAATCAGTACTTATCAGTACAATCTCTCATCGGATTTCCTGGGAGCACTCAGGACTTCCTAGAAACGCGGTAAAAGCTGCAGCGAGATTGGCCCTTTAGCGTCAAAGCGTCGACCAAAGTTACTCCGTCACCTCCATTAGTTAGAAAAGAAACGGGCCCTTTAACCGCGACAAAGGTGAGGGTTGAGATCGTGTCGAGTGTGGTAGTGCGTGATCTGTTGCTCGCACGCTGCTATGCACGCCGACAATATTGACTGCCAGCCAAGGAAAGGCAAAAAAGGGAGAGGAGGCGGGGGCGCATATCAAGGGAGTCTCTTTTCCAATGCTCACTCCCCAGTCACTCCTTCATTGACGGAACATTAAGCACACACGATAACGCATGATTAACTGACTAATGACTCTCTCTTTTTCGCTCTCGCTTTTCGTCGCCGACGGGGGACGCGCCCGCCGATTTCTGCGATGTCACCGTCCTCACTTTCGAAATAAAATAGACTCGCGTTTGCCCCGCTACGAGCAATTGACATCTCGGCTTGTTAATCGGTCTCTGTTAATAAAATTCTATTCAGAATTATATTTGCAAATCGTAATATTCGTACTCAAACATTTCTGTAGCTTTATGAAAAATCTACATGTATTTTATACAGTTTTATGAGCAAGGCAATTTTAATACCGAGAAGATAAGAGGAAAGGAAAAGAGAAGAGAGAACGCTTTCGTCGATTTCTGCAACGTCATTATTATCACTTCCGAAATAAAATAGACCCTCATTCTTCTCGCGATAAGTGACTGACATCTTGCATCGTTAATCGATGGACTAGTAATTCGTAGGGGACAAATTCTGCTTAGCAAAGTATTTGAGAACTGTCAATACATATAGTTTTAAGAAATTGGCTCGTTTATAAAACCATAAATATTTCATGTATATTGCTATTATAATCACGGAAGAGACAAACTAAAAATGTAAAGTGTCATACAATCAGTTATCTCAATTTCAATGGCTTTAATTAATCTACAATCGATTTTTCCTTAGTAAAAAGATGTCATTTACTGCAAATTTACAGTTTGCAGTAACTAAGCTTTGAATTAAAATAAATAATCCATTTAAAATTAACTAAAAACTATTTGCTCTATTAAAGTTAAATTTGCTAAAAATTTTCTCTGGCAACGATGGAGAAAAACAAGATACACTTTTCTGGTACTTAAAAGAATGAAAAATAGTAGCAATGCAGTATCCAAAATTATACAGAAGTTGTTTTTAAAATTATATGTTTGAGAAAGAAAGAAAAGATTAGATTTTATTTATCAAAAAGTCATTATAACTAATCATTATAACTAATATTATGAATGTTTTAAAAAACTATGCTTTAATATAAAATACATTTCCTTATATCCCATAGAAAATAAAAAAAAATAAAAGAAGATGTTAGACATCCCAACAATTTGTAAGCTATTGTGTGTACATTATTATTTTAATAACATATATATAGCCATTTTTTAAATAAACAACTTCATAGAATTTTGTAACAATATTATATCTTAATTGAAACTAAGCAATGCATAAATATTTCCTACAAGCAATACTTTCGCTTACAAGAACATATTGAACAGAAGTTATGTTGACCGATGGTTTTTTATTGCTAAAATTTACGACTATTATAGATGAGTTACGTTGCAGATACGTAAAACTGATTGAAAATCGCGTACCGTGAACTCTGATAAAATCTGGGATATGATAAAGCGAGCTTCACGCTCCATCGTATGCATTAGTTATGAGGCAACGTCACCGCGTGTTATATGCAGTCATTACAGCTGCGATGATTAATTCCCAGTGAGGGTGCAACTGATTATCATAAATTTTATTGCTGGTACGATACTTTCTTCGTTATGATTCGCAAAAGGAATAACTGCCAGGTTTATAGCCGTATATGCCGACAAAAATACTACGCGTTTGTACGCAATATTTGTTTTTAAAATTCGTTTTACGATTCGTTTCTCACTATAATGTATTTTTTTATAGGAATGACTTTAAACGATAACGATTAGTTTCTCTGGCAACGATGGAGAAAAACAAAATGCCTTTTAATTAGAGCATGAAAAACATATAGAAGTAATGCAGTACCCAAATTACATGGACGTTGTTTTTAAAATCGTATTATGTTTGTGTAAAAAAGTAATAAACAATTACCAAACCGCACAAAATTGTCAAAAATGTTTTCACAGAAACTTTAGAGTCGAAAATCTAAAACAAATCAGACGTAACTATTTAATAATTAACGATCAGTAATTAAAAAAGAACTTTGGCAGGAACTTAAAAAGTAGTTTAAATCTAGCAATTATTCTCATCCTTAAATAGGCGGATTTCTCACTAAAAGTCGAAATTCAAACAATCTAATTTGATTGCATTATAATCGGATACTTAAACACGACAGAGATTTCTTACAATGTGTTATCGTGCGCGATGGCATATGGCATTTCATGTAAAATCATTGAAAAGCAAGCGGTTTGGATGTGTCGCGATCGCCGTATCGGCCGTGGAAGAAAGCGTGACGAAGCGGATAGAGGGATAGCTAGGAGGACGTTGAGAGGGAAGGACGGCTACCACTGCCGCGAGTGCGAGGACGACGGGGCGACCGGTGTTTGTGGCGTCCGCTACCGCCGCCGCCACCCCGGCTGCCGACAAAAAGGCGAGAGAATTTCCTGAAATCCTTTCTGAGGGTCTGATTGCCATCATTATCGTGGAGTGGGTAGGAGTAGCAACGGCACCGTGGGGAGGATAGGGCGCCCCTACAGGGATGGGTTTCGTTCGGGCAGGCTGGCAGGAGGATGAGAATGGTTAGGAGTGGAAGTCTCCCTCTCATCCCCCTTCCACCCCCGGTTTGATAGGGGGATTCGGGTGTAGAGGAGAAGGCGGGATAGCGAGCGAGTAGAGGACAATCAGCGGTATTCAACGCGAGCTGAGAACTGGAAGACCAGGGAAACCGCGCGCGCGCGGGTTGTACGACGACGACGACAACGACGACTTCGACGACGACGATGACGACGACCACGACGAGGAGGACGAGGACGATTCTCCACGTTTCTCTCGTGCACGGGATCGATCGACCACCGACACCCGGTTCGGCGTAACACCCGCCGTTCCTGGCCACCGGAAGCTGCTGAACTGTGGCAGTCGAACTGTAGCGCGTTCCTGTGGGTTCTCTATAGATCGAATTCCACCATCCATCAGAATTCTACCAACCACCGACGACACGTTACGAATCCTTGGGCAATCTTTTGGTACTTAGGATTATGATTAATGTTAGATGAATCGTCTAAGGATTATGAAATAGAATTTTGAAATATATGAAATGTGACTTTTTAACACGCTTTAAACATCGCGAGCGGAAAACGATATGTAAATTACATTTTGCTTCTAAAAATAATATTTTAATAAAAAAAAGTTTTTAATTATTTTTGTAGCACATAATATTCAATATCAAAGAAATATTAACCATTGTAAAATACTGTGTGTAATATACAATAATATTTTATAATAATTATGTTTAAAAGTTTGTAAGACATGAATAACCATAATTTCTCTTTAAATTCTTTGGAATGGAATCTCACTCTAAAATTGAGCCAGTCTTGAAAAAGAGTAATTCAATTTTCAATTTTCAAGAGTGAGATTTTATTTTTCAGAGTGACAATTTACTCTAAAAGTTTTCGAGAGTTATAATTTATGAAAAAACATATATAATTATTTATTTCGCAACATTTAAAATGTCAAAATGTAGCCATGTATATGTGTTACAATTCTAATCAACCGTGAAGTACGAATACCTCATGCTGTTTAATAATTTATTACGTCTCCTGAATATACTTCTATCTGTTTAATCGACGGAAGCGTAAACTAGTTTGGTATCACGAGAAAGGGAAGGTGTTATGCCGTTATTCGCACGATGAGCACCGTTCTAACTTTGTTGCACGTCCTGCTTTATATTGAAATGCGTTCACGCTTTTATTAAATACACAGCACCGAAAGATAAAGTTGTCAAGCGGCGCTTCGCGTAATTGCTGCGTAAGAGGGACATCATCTGCGATCTCCCCCGAGAGTATGTGCACCGCTCGCAAAACGAAGCGATAATCATCACAGCTGTTGCCAGGGACGCAACGTCATACACACAGAAAAAGGAACGTCCGGGTATCACGCGGTGCTCACCGTGGCATTCCAAAAGAAAACCATGACCTCGGTTCGCCGATTTCTTCGACCTTCCTGTTTCATCCCTTTCTACCCCGAGAGAAACTCCTCTCCCTTATCGTGCTGTCGTCGCTCGTTGGACTTCGCCTTGCCTCGCGGATCAAAGCGAGGTAACCGATGTAACAATGCCAACGCGAGTAAAGCCGAGCTCACCTCTCTTTCTCTCCCCCGCCCATCCCTTGTTCATTCTGTCTCTCTTTCTCTCTCCGTCTCTCGTGCACGCGAGCCACACGCGCACGTATTCGCGGTGTGGTGTGATGTGGTACGGTGCGGCGCGATGTGGCCTCGACTCGACTCGATTCGCGTGGCGGCGGCTGATCGATGCGTCGCCATGACGACGCTTCCGCCGCCAGTCATCCAGCTACCTCCGCGCACCCCTCTTTCACAACCTCCTCCTCCTCTACCCTCGCCGACGCGCCCTCCTGCTGCCGCAGCACCGCCGTTACCCTCCCGACGAGTGGGTGGCCGAGTGGGTGCCCACTCATCGTGCCGTTTGTTACGGGCACTGTGATCGTCAGCCACCATGATCCTCTCCGCGAAGCGGTTCGGTTCCGAGAGATATCGCAACGATGAGGTCGTCGACGTTGCGCTCGACGCTAATCCTTCCTCCTTCGACCCTAATCGACATCTTCCTGAGATGGACGCTCGGCGCATTGTCTAACAATAAGCTCTCCTTTCTTGCTGTATCTACGTCTTCCAATCGGAATTTTAGATTTTATTGTTATAACACATTTTTTGCGAATCTTACTTATCGTTCAAGACGACAAATTTGTATGTTCTAAATTTAATTACAATCTGCCCCCACAAACATATCAACGATAATTTAATGATATTATTCAACTTAAAGTTCAATCGACAATTATTTTTCTGAGGTATTTTAGAAACCTGTCATCATGCGATAATAAATAATTATAGAGATACATGTAGACGAAATCAAGTATGCAGGATTTAGAATTTGTAAGATTAAATGTAATAATTAAGATCACTAATTAAAATAATAATGTTTTTTTTAAATAAATCTAATAATAGTAATTTTATCATCTTACAATTATTACTTTGAATAATAATGTTTCGATATTTATCCTCTAAAAAATTTAAAAATAGCCATTAATTTTATCGTTGAGAAATCACTATATATCAATCCTACTACCATTTGATATAATTTAATTTGATAATGTTTTTCTGTTCAATATTTACGAATTGCAATAAACTCATTATTACACCGTTTAATATAGCGACGCCAATCGCAATCACATGTCACATGCATTGATCGATTTGACCCGTGTATGCCTTGGCTACTCTCACAAACAGGGCACGAATTAATTACCAGCCGGTGGACGATCTCCGAACAGAGATAGGTATTTTTTAATTTTAATCCCGAGCGACCCCGGGTGGTCCAGCGGCCGGCAGCGTTATCAGCGCCGCATTCGTCATCCAGCGGCGGGAAAATACGCTCGCTTTGTGTGCGCGCGAGCACGCCGCGGGCGCACGATGTAAATAATCGTTTATTGATTAACTGTTTGACTGCGCAAGTCGAGTTAACTATGGCTAATCTCTGATTTGTAACGCCTTCCCACCCTCGCGCGCCAAGGGTGGTTACATTGGTGGACGCGACGGGACACGGAGGGAAAAGCGACGGTGGGATAGAGACGCGGGGGTTGCAGGGTGATGCGGGGGAAGGGGGACTCCCCCTCGGCACGTAGTTTTCGCTTCTGCAACCCTCCTAGCGCTAACACGGAATTAATATCTCGCGAGTTAGCACCCCCCTTTTCGTCCCCCTCGACGGCCCCAAAACGGAAATGAGCGCGCGGATGCCTCCGCTCTCTCGGTTCTCCGCTTCGCTCGTCTTTTCCCTCGCACATCGTCCTACCGTTTCTCTCGCTCTTCTCCATCCACTTGCGGTCCTATTCCTGCTTCTGTCTCCTCTTCGAGCTTCCATCCTCTCCGTGTCTCTTCCGTCCCACGTTCGCTTCTGGCATTCTCACCGACGCAACACGTCAGAACTTCCAGAGCCAGTTTACCCGACTGATACTTATAGATATTATGCCTAGGGAGAAAACCTACGAGTTCGCCAAAAGATACTTGGCAAAGTCAAAGCAATGTTTAATTACATGCCTGCAAAATGTAACGCTATGCCAACTAGAGAACCGCAACCCAACTGCAACTTTACATATACCTACATATATACGTATGTATAAATATATAAATCTTGTATATCATAAACTTTCCAGTAAAACTGCCAATTATTGATTAAAATCATAAAGTTATTAATTACGAAAAATGGTGCAAATTAATTTCGCGTATTATTGCAACGCGATATGTAAATTCTGCGAAAAATTCGTCGTTATTTGATGAAGAATTTAAATATTTTTTAGAGATTACTTAAAAAAACTGTTTTTTGAACTATTATGCAAAAAATGATATTTACAACGATATAACAAGATTGCAAGAGATGAAGTGCAATTTAGAACATATAATATTTTTATTTGTTTTTAAATGTTATATTTTTTGTGGAAAAAAACCTCTTAAATCTTATACTTATTGTCTGCAAATAGCCCTGATAACTTCGTAAAACTTAATTTATCGTATTTCTTTCCTTTTTCAAATAAGGAAGGCAATAATTATTTTTTAAGCCGAATCCGGTGACGCTTTTCCAGTCTATCCTGTCGCTTTTTCCTGCTTTTAAATGTGGTGTATAACGGGCTAAAGCAACATTGTTTGCGGAAACCGAACGACACATACCGTTGATCGGAAACGCATTGCAATGAAACGCGTTTCTCTTCAATTAATAAAAACCTAATATTTTCTTATTTTATAGTATTATAATTCTACATTAAATGGATACTTCTGGGACAATTAAGAATACCTACACTAATCTTCGTTTTTTTTTTAAACAAATAGAAAATACTATATGTATTTCTCTGTTAATCACTTAAATAATCTTTGACAAAATTTTAACTTGAAATTTATATTAGTTACAAAGATATATGTATAATGTTAAAAATTTTAAAATTGTAATAGATGATGATATCATTTTTATAAAGAAAAAATTAATTTTAAAAAATTTACTGTTAACATTATTATTTACTGTTAAAATCAAGATTAAAAATCACGAATTAGTGATGTAAAGTAAGAAAAAAAGTCTGCATGTTATAAATATCTTGCGGAAATCGACTTCTCCATTACGAAATTAAAAGTAATATAAGATCATAACAAATCTGATAAAAGATTACCACTTTAGATAAATAAGCAAGATTATTGCATTCTTTTTACATTAAATGAAGCGGAGATCTTTAATGGTCGTAATGGTTAAATTGCTTAATCCGTAGATTCACAAAAAAGAAAACAAATAGAAACTGACATCCGGTAAGCACGAACAAAAGTATAGCAGTTTGGTTAATCCGGAACGCGCCACGCTGGCTAAAGATATGCAAATTCGCAAATAATTAGGCTGAAGATATGAAGCGTGCGCTAACTATTCGGAGTCTTGGGATGGATGCACATTTGGACCTTTGTTTGAGCTCGCGATTGCGTTCTTGCGTAACGTAATTAATAGCCTTCGCTTCTGTACGCACCCTACGCACCCTTACATTGCTACTACGCAAATCTCGAATCCGTAGTCAAAATCATCAGAATAAATTTAACTATGTAAAAAAAATTTGAGATGTTTATTAATTAAGAATATTTGAGATATTTATTGATACTTTGGATATATATACTTTTTAGAGATGAAAAAGTTATTAAATATTAAAAATGTTATGCTTTCAATATTTAATAGTTCTTTACTGTTTGAAAAATTAGATTAAAAATGCTTGAATACAAAATTGTTATTTCTTTCACAATATATTAGATACGTTCTTTATTAACATTGGATTATTCTATTATATTTTCATTAAATCATTCAAATATTATTTTATCAAATGTCGCCTTTGCTTGAGTACGATGAATAATAAATGCGATTATCCATTGAAGACAGACTTCGTGTCAACGTATGGCTTTATATCACTGCCGCATGCAGGCCAGTAAACATGCCACTGAAACGCGTTTGCAAGTGCATTGGGCTTTAAAATGCTATGCAAAGAATCCCTCTAAAGAATCACTCAGGCCACTTGTCGAAACCCGTACTGAGATATCAGCTGGACGATCCGTCCGTGACATACATCGCGATTATTTAATTTACTATTTGGCATTTGCAGTGCCCTTTTTGAACAAATACTATAATCTTTTTAAAAAATTATATATTGGTAATTTGACAACCAAACTGTTACACTTTTGTTCATACCTACTGGATGTCTGCTTTTGTTTGCCAAGAAAAAATCGATTCTAAATGAAAGAATCTATTGTTGTAAAATAATCTTCATAAATTACATTTGTATATTATTAAATTTATGTAATTACGTGATTTTTAGAAAAGGATTTTATATATATATCCCTTATTAGACCTTCATATATAACAACAAAGAAAAATTTTCTGGTATGAAAATGAAGAAGCAAAATGATAAAAACGGATGCAACGCATTATGCGTTTGTCGACGCATCGTCAAAGACTTTAATTAGAATTATGAACGATATTAATATAACGAAGGATACATAGATATTTTTGTATCACAATAAGTAGTATGTTATCTTCTAAAATGCGAACATAACGCGGACTTCGATATTCTCCAGATCGACCTCGTGTACATTCCTCCCTCACTCACACGACGTTACAACCTCGCATCAAGAATCGGATTTCGTTTCCCGCGGGACGTCGTCTACGAGCGGCTTCGTTCCAACCATAGAATTATCAGTAGCACGGCGAGAGTTATCGGTACACCGAAACGACACCGATAATACCGGGTGTAACACGCGTATGTCAACGAGACACACTATCCTACTATCTGCATCGCCGGGCGGTTTGAGCATATTGTACAAATTGAATACGAGGAATTATCTGGCGAGTAACGGGGAGAGGAGATATGTATCATCGCGCACTTAAGCGGTCCCCAAACGTAACAAAGTGACACGGTTCTTATCGTGTTATGGACCGAGAAAAGGGCGAAGGAGAGAAAAGACGGGAGAGGAGAGGGGAAGAAGGGCAAGCGCCGCTGTACGTTGCGAGAGAGTGTGCTAGCACTAGAAACGAGAGGGTGGCGAGAGAGAAGGGTGGAGTGCCGTGACGGGGGTCTGTAACTGGCTCCCTCGTGTCGTTCCATGCTCTACCTCGCGGCTATGCGTCTCGCGTACAATAGCTGCCGGCCCGTCATGTTTCATGCCGGGCACAATGATACTATGCGCACCAACACCATCCGCGTACTCGCCGTCCCGCAGTGCCGCGAGCGCGCGAGCCGTAATACCGCTCCGGCACTCCGTTACATCTCGAGATAATGCACGGAGGGGTTGAAGCAGGCACGCGGCCGACTTCCTCCGCCGAGGCATCCAAGTGCCTCCTCAAGACCGATCGACGATAGCCCTCGACTGGGCTCTTCTCTACTGCACCTCTAATTGAGCTAATCGCGCCGTAGCGAACTCGCCAGGATATCCCCTCCGTTATCGAGATACACAGGATTCTATTAGATCCTGTCCGTTCCGGAATGCAATTCCACGCCTTTTTCTACACGCTTTTCTCGAATACTTAATTGAAAAGAATATTGAAAATCTTTTTTTCACGTGGCAAGAAACACATTGAAACAAACGTAGATTATTTTATACGCGCGCTTAATAGTTATACGCTTCACTTAAAATTTTTTTTATTTAATTGAGATAGCAAATCTCTTGAGAAATCAATATAGTGCGGCTAAAGTTTCGTAAAATGCCGTGTTTATCGATACGTTTCTTTGAATTTATTCATATGTAAACAAAGGGTTAGAAAATAATTCTGTTTTGCGTCCACTTATGAACTTTATATACATTATAAAAAAAAAATACATGTTATATAGGTTCAATTATGAATTAGTGAATTGATTTGAATAAATTTGACATGCCTTACTAATTCGAAACTTAATTTTCTTTGTCAAGAGTATAATCGACCGTCATTTTTCCTTCACGGTTGTTAATTTGCAATATTAATTCTCCGAGAAGATCGACTTTCGATACTTTCACCCTAAATAATTCGCAACTTTCCGCTCGATTATCGGTGACGTGCTTCGCTCATGAGCTCTGGAATAACGTCGAACGCGGCGAATAGGGGGTGGTCCACCGGGGATGGCCGATGCAGAAAAACGGTGAATCTCACTACGGGGTGCGTTTTAACCCCCCCCCCCCTCCCCCGGTGTGCTGCGCGCTCGCGGGCACTCAAGAGTGATCGCGCGTTAAATGCGCCGCCGGGCGTACGCGGTCGCGTGTCGTGCGCGTGCCCTCTTATCGGGGGGAAGGGGTGCCCACTCTCGAAACGACGTACGCGATGGACACCTACGAAAGAGAGACGGGGCACGCGGCCCCACGTGCGTGTACGTGTGCGTGCGAGCTGCGGAACGAACGTACGCGTCATAGTCGTACCTCCTGGGCCTCCTATATACGCCCGCACGACGGAGATATCACCGGCCGTGGCGTGAATCACGGTTATAAACAGCAAATGACTCCTGTCGATGTACCCGCACATGCACGCTGGCCACTTTCAGTCTTCGACAATCATCGCCATCGCTCTTCATCAATCGCGTTTAACGTTTTTTTTTCCATGAACTGAACCTTGTTGATACGGGATATACTTCAATTTCGTAGCGAATTTCATAATCGGTATCAAAATGGTCGGTGCGTTACTTGCTTTTATTCATTTAATTCTCATTTATCTACTTCAATTAAAAATAATAATGGTAAATATATTAATTTAATTATTTCACGACCGCGTTAATAAATGCAATTAGTTTCGATTGTCTTAAATTTATTTCAATATGTCACATATATAAATAGCCTGTCCTCCGTTGAATTTTAATTTATCAGATATATCAGAGAATTTCATTATGGCCCGAATTGAATTGACTAATAAAGATAATCATCATAAAATTTTGAAAATTGCATATATGTAAGAAAAACAGAATTGTATAAAAGATAAGGTAATTCGAGGGAAGATGCCATAAGAGGGAAGACGCCACTTTATTTATTGTTTTTTCATAGAACGCGCATTGACCATATTGACTGTGCAGAAACGCGTGGCAAACAGGGTGATATTTCATTTGTGCGTTTTTGTCGTACGACAAATTTTTCAAGTCTGTTGATTGGTTATGGAATAGAGAGATCCGAGGACCTCTCTGTTCTGTACACATTTGTCGTACGACAAAAATGCACAAATGAAATAGCACCCTTGTACAGTTATCGGCTTAGATAATCATGTTCATGCCAATGTCGAAATTAGAAAATTATTTTATAATATTTTGAGTCAAAAAATAGTTAGCAATTTCTTTCTATAAATAAAAAATTAGCAGAATCTATTAATATGTGCAAAGTAATCGCGGTTTTCTTGTGATTTTACATTATTGCTTATTCGTCACGTACAGGTACAAATCTCTTTTTTTATCAATTTTGATGCTAAAGATCTCGTCAAGAACAAATCAGCAGTATAAAATCACAGTAATAGGAAAAACAATTATATTTATATTCCTAATATAAATCATATTTTATTATAGAAAATTAATTTTTAATTATTTAGGCATACATCGAATTATTTATTCAATTGCAATTATATGACATGTTATGAACACGTTAATGAAATTATTAAAAATATTTTTTATGACTTTAGCATGCCATCTTAATTATTACAATTTTTGAAATGAAAAAATTAAAAATAACTTATATCTTTCACTCGACGCTTTTTATGCAAAATGTGTATCTACATGCACGCAAAAATTTAAGCATGCAATAAATTACACTAATTTTCAAAATGTGATTTCGGCGGAAAAAACCATCACTTATATTTTAAATTCTACTCACTCATATCGTCAATTCAGGACCAACCACATGTCACATTTGGATCTATACAAGTACAAAATTTTGAATTAAAATAGAGAATATTTAATTATGTTTATACAAACTAATTATTAAAATTAATTACGATAGCAAAGAAAATGTATATATGTTATAAAAAAAATTAACTTTATATATAAAGTATTTTTTTTTATATGTAGAATATTTTATATTAAATTTACATAATTATCTACTAATTCCAAAAGAGGACATATTAAAATAATTAAATTTTAACTGTGAATTATGAAAATAAACACAAAACTTACTTTTGAACCAGTCCTGCTTGGCCTGAACCGGATCCTCCAATGCTGCATCTGCATCCGTCCAATTTCACGAGAGAGTCAAGCTTCCTCTCTTTATTTTAACACTTGGTACCTGTAAAATATTTATAATAAAAGATAGCTTCTAAATACTTCTTTTGCGTTTAAAAAATCTGGTTTTATGTAGAAGTATATTTACATTAATGTATAAATAAATACTATAAATTTTAAGAAATAAAATTCTCATACACATAAATGTTTGTAAAAGATATTAAGTACTTTTTCTACGAAAAAACGATATAGAGCTATTATATTATATTAAGTTATTAGTCCTAATATCTTTCAATTAGTCAATTATAACTTTCATATTATACATTAATATTATCCTCTTTACATTACGCCGAATAATACAAAGGTACGATGTATTATAACGAAATACTATAAGGAAACAGAATTGTTACGAATAGGTCGCAACATACTTTCAGTTGAAAAATCGTTTTACGTATGTCAGTGCGTGAAATATATTGATATTATGTGGCACGTATTATGCATGCTTGTTGGCGAGAGCGATATATACATATATATATATTATTATATATTGTATATACAAAAATTTCATCAAAGGATAATTTTATTAATTTTGTGAAGGTATAAATATTTTAATTGATTTCAATTATTTAATTTATAGAAAAATATTAATCATGATAAATTAGAGGAATAGTTAAATAACAGTAAAACAAGTATTCTTTTATCGAAATCTGTACTATTATCCAATCAGGATATATAAAACTTGTATCGACTAAATAGAGAAACTTGGATTGAAAATACTCTGTGTACATAAAGTTGCAAATTACACTACGTTAATGCCGGATGCGGATAACAGAAAACAGAATGGTTCACATGCATTTGTATGCTGCGCCATAAAGTTTCTTCGTCATTAGAATAATAATAATGATAAATAGTTAATTAATTAAGACAGTCTCATATTTTCGTGGAATAAAGCAGATTTTATGCAAATGACGTACAACGTTGCTACGCTCCAGGCGTAAAAGGCATAATTACAACGAAAATGTAAATTTCTCATTAATAACGAGGTCGCCGTGTAATTCCGAAATGACCAGGGCACACGTTCCTATAATTATTATAATTTGATAATGATATAATCATGCGTAGTTGAATAGCCTCCATTGACAAGCGGCAGCTGCGTCTATCGATTATTCGCGAGGACATAGCACGTCAAAATATAATTCCACAGAAATTCATAGAGAGAAGGAAGGAAAAAGAAACAATATTCGTAAAAATGACGGTTTGAGAGAATTGAGAGAAATGTCGAGACCGTGATTTTATTTTAGTTTCCATTTTTCTACTTTTTCAAAAAGTGCAGACAATTTATAACAAAATTATTCGCACGGAAAACTTTATCGATAAATTCAAAAGTTTCCAAAACTTGGAGATGTGGAAAAATTCTGATGTTCCTGGGCGGTCAGCTAGAAAGCCAATGATGATAGTAAAATAGTTTTAATTGAAATATAGAAAGTTCATCCATATCGATCAATAACGGTATTTCGATTCACAAAAACAAATAGGCAGTATTTGGGAAGAAAGTAGCAAATGTTAGAAATATTTCACTGTTTTGAGGAACCCAATAAGAATAATTCTTCTCTCTAAAAATTAATTACTTAATTGGAGAAGAATTTATATGCATTGATTTTAAACATAAAAATTTTAAAAATTGCATCCAAATTAAGAGAAAAATTACATTTAGTTTTATTATCGTATAAAAAAATGTGAGTGAGGACGATATTAATGAGTTTCTCATTCAAAAAATATCTTTCCTCTGCTTTAAGAAAAAATAAAAAAGTCTGGAGCATTGAAAAATGTTTAAATGAAAAAAAAACGATAGAAACAACAGCTATTCAAAGTGATATAAAAGCTACTTGATTAAAAAAATGTTTCAGCAATATTCTAATTGATATTTCATTTCAAGACTTTCAATAGTGCTTCTAAACTTTGGAAACACCACTCGTAAAAAGAAGATATAATATTCATTTGAACAAATAAGCTGCGTTTGAATTTAAACAAGTTTTATCTTGATTGTCGATCTTGTCAGACTACGAATTATATTGTAAATTGTTTCTGAAAGAGAAAAGAGTAATATGTTAAAGTAATATAATTCAGTCTTTAATGGATCAATAGTCTCGCTAAAAACAGACAGTTCGTTCAAAAACACGTCAGACTGAGCAGAGACTCTTATTTCTGTGTCCCAGTCGTCCCATCATCGGGACAGCTCTCGCCGGCGCGGCGCGGCGACACGCCGGCGTAGGAGAGCGCGGTTCTCGCGAGAGCGCGTGTTACCGCAGAGGGTTTGTTCCCGGAAGGGAACCGGTGGCACGTCGTTACCGGGGCAAACTACGTCGTCGACAAGCGCCGGTCGGTAAGTGCAGGAGGTCCGGTGCACATCGGCCGCGTGCTCCCGGTCGACCGTCCATCCCCGGTCGCCGCCTCCGTCCCCCGCAGGCCCGGCCCTCGTACCTCGGCGCGGAACCAACCCCTATGCGACCTCGGCGCCCTTCGGGGGCGGAGACCTCGCCCGCTGGCCCTCGTCGATCGGGCGCGTCTTGTCTGCCCCCGGCGACGTCGTCGTCCGTCTCGCGCGAGCCGGCAGTGTCGCTCGGAGCGGGTCGGCAAGATGATCGGTGCCCTTATTGGCGCGCAGTCCACGTACAGTACGCTCGTGCAGACGACGACCATCGGTGAAACGAGAGTAATAACACGCGGCGCTATCCACCTCGCCTTCGTCCGAGGGTGAGACGTTCGCTGAGACATCATTGCTGATATGACCACGTTTCTGACCTCCTCGTCGTCGCGCCTCGTGCCGCAGCAGCTAATCTGCAAGTCGACGGTGCCGCGATAAAAGCGGCAGCTGACTCGCGTAAAAACACCCGCCGTACCGCAGGGGAAAGCAGTTGAAAAGCGCGCGTCGTGGCGCGGGTATACCGCATCGCGCGATGCTGGACCTCAAGAGCAGCGGTACCACCGCGGCGGAGCTACCACGCACCACGGCGTTCACCAATCTATCGATGCTGTTCGCCGGTATGTTCGACGTCCCGCTCTGTGCCCCATCCACGCTTCTGTGCGCGCAGAAATCGTTTTAAGCGTGCCAGATGTTCGGTAGTGTGGTGATAAATCGCGGTCCCACGCTCTCTATACCTACCACGCACGTGTCCACCTGCATCCGAATTCCGTGCTCAAAACGCCGTGTCCGTCGCGAGCTACACCCTGTGTCCCACGCGCGAGTGCTTTTAAAAATCTTTTCGTGCTACAATGAATATAATAGCTTGCGATTTTATAATTAATATATCATAAATATGTCTTTTTATGCGTAAAATATCGCGCATGTTCGTGATTATTTATATTATGTTATTTCATTACTTTAAATCAAATACATAAAATAAGTGAATTTACTTTTAGAAGCAGATACAAGTCTAATGGGGATCTGGTAGCACGTAATCTTTTGCGCGTTTCGTGTTTGATAGAAAATGCGTATATTTTTAAACGCATTTATCCGCCATAAATGTAGCATTTAATCTTATTAAAATAAAATTAAATATTTTGAACGAAATTGTTTACTATATTGCCAAGAAGTAATTAAAAAATTCAATGAATATTCATTGTAAGCGTTTCTAAAGTTTCTATTTCATTGTCTCGCAAAACTATTGTTGATTTTCGTTCATTATCTATTTAGACTAGAATATTTGTATTGAATCCTTTAGAGCAGTTAATTATTTAATTGTTAAAACATTAAGCTATGTGCAATAGACGTTGATAATTATAATAGCGCAAAAGTGATTGTTAGTGACCACGTGACTCATAAAAGTGATAGAAAAAAGCAAACGTTAGCTGATTAATTAACATCTCGTAAGATCAGCATCTTAGCTCACGTATAATTTCACGTTAATTGACTCGTAGCCCTTCTTTTATTTATTGATTTATTCTGATTGAGCCATATTAATAATTTATTAATTTCACGTAACTTTCGACGTATTGATAATTCGGAATTAAGTTTATATTTTTTTTCTATTTGCTTCATCAAATTTTTGTTATCTTTGAATCATGTGTTATCAGTCTCTGTCGAAGACTAACTTGAAATCCATGAAGTACAAACAAAACGAAAATATATATTTTACTTTTGCCATCGTTGAGTTTTATTGAGCTTATTTATTATATTAATGCTATTTGCAATAAATACATTAATAGAAAATTTGGGAAAACTTGAAATAAAAAGTGACAAATTCTAAAATAAAGCTGTAAATAAATTTTTAAATAACACATGCGTTATATTATATAATATTGTCTTAATAAATAGTATAATTAATAATAAATAATGATGAATAATATAATTAATAAAAGATATATCTTAATTTATTGTATATGCAACGTTATATAATTACTCTGTCAAAGTGTTTATTGCAAATAGTATTGGTATCCAAGCATTTCGGTAATCCGTCGGAATTCTCACTTTTTAAAAGCTGTCTATATTCCTCTTGAAAGAGGAAGAGTTCATGAGGATTTTGCGATGTAGTTCGTAATCTTACAACACTGTTTCGCAAGAAACCCCAAGAAAATCCAGCGCGTATTACCGAACGATTGGCGCACCCCTTAGCACTTGAGAAACGTGAAATCCGAGGATCCATTAATGGACTCCGGGGTCTCCAGATCAAATGAAGGGGGCAGTAAAGACGAAAGATCGAGCGGTGGTGAGCGCGCGGGTAGCTCGTTTTGTTTGCTCGGAAAGTCGGAGTTTCTGCCGCGCGGTGTGTGACGTACCTACGTATGTACACACAAGGGCCGACCCTTTGTGCCAATAACTGCGAAATGAAAATATATCTGTTCGCAAACATGCCACCGACGGCGACGGTGACGCGTACGCTCGCTCGGCGCCGGGAGCTCTCGAGAGAAGCTCGCTCTTGCGTGGCGAATATAACATCGCCGTCGCTTCGCGAGCAACAACTAAGCGCACGTGTTACAAATAATTCCATATTTGTTTAACGAACGCCTTTTTTTGCTCGGATATTATTCGACCAAGCAAACCGTTAAATCGGCGCGCGATCGTTGATCAGGTAGATCTAGAAAAGAGGAAATTTAGGCAGAAACATTTTTAAGAACAAAAGAAGGAAGTTGGTGTGTGTGTGTGTGTTACAATTGCAAGATTAATTATGAAATGACTAGAAGAATGTGTAATAACAAAAATGACTTATGAATTATGTAAAGAGTATTACTAATTATATAGAAAATGCTGATTTAGTTTTACCGTTACACAAAAAGAATAGTTTTGCTGAAATATCTAAAAATTTAGGTAGATAATTAGAAAATAATTTCATTGAACCATCAAAATAATTATGTAAAACGCTAAAATGTTGATGCAAAAAGTTTTAACATTCTAGCAACATAATTATTTTGGTCCGAACGAAATTATTTTTAGATGTGTATCTAGCTAAATTTTTAGATACTTCAGCAAAACCGTTCTTTCCGTGTATATACTGGGCTTTGTGTCTAAAAGATTAGACACGATAATGTTGAAAAATGAAAATTTATTTTCAACGTCTTTCTTATATTGTATGATAGTTACATGTGTGTGTGTGTGTGTGTCTTAGATATTTCTTATAAATAATTCAACTCGTTAAAATTGTTTCATCTTTGATTCTTGTAACTACAAAATTATTATGATGCATAAAAACGAGTAGCTCTTCTAATTTTAACGTCTAGCCTAATATCTCAGAAATTAGGTTTTATGATTGATACAATTTGTATATCTTCTCATGTTTTTCTGCACAAAAAGAATGGTTTTGCTAAAATATCTAAAAACTTAGCAAGACACAGATCTGAAAATAATTTGGTTAGTCCATCATAATAATTGTGTAAGGCCAGAATCAGATTACGCATTGAAGATTGAGATTGAAGATTAAAAGATGAAATTTGACCAATAAAAATAATAGGAACTAAAATTCCTTTGCCCTCATTGGTCAAATTTCAATCTACAATCTTCGATCTCAATCTTCAATGCGTAGTTTGATTCCGGCCTAAGACACTGTAAGAGATTTAAAATGGTTGCTATAATGTCAAAACTTCTTGCAACATTGCTTATTATGCTTGAATCTTCTACGTAATTGTTTTGATGGTTCAATAAAATTTTTTTTTCAGATCTGTATCTAAATTTTTAGATATTCAGCAAAATCATTCTTTCCATGTAACATATAGTATGTATTTTATAAATGATTAAAACAATTGAAATATTTTAATGTAGTCTGCACTTTAAGCGTAAATAACTCAACTACATTTTTCGTTATTATATATAAATTTACGTATCGCGAGAATCGATTTCAAAGACGATATATACTTCTGCAACACATGTATAAATTCTCTCGCGTACATTTTGCATCACTCTCACGCAGAAACGATCAGAGTCGTTAAAATATCGTAAAGATTTCGCGAAGCAGAAGAAACGTGTTTTTCCCCATCGAAGTCGCCACGATAGCTCGGAGCACTTTCAATCAGATATACTTTACGGCTTCTCGTGATTCCTCGAACCGATTAACCGGTAATTGCGGACGATATATTCGCCCGTGCTACTGACGTGACCTCAAAAAATGTAATCGCAATCCGGGTAAATCATGAAATATCTGCGCGGGTCGATAAGCCGTAGATTTCCAACGCGCGTCGAAGCAAATCGAGAACTTTGCACTGCGAATAAAAAGAAATGATTGAAAAATATTTCTCCTGCTTTCAGATGCTAGCAGCTCTTATAAGGGAGGTTGGAGCCACGCCACGTCGCCGGCACCTGGTCAGGGTGAGTCTCACCTGAGTTTATTTACGAAGGTGCTTAGCAATATTAAGAGGAGGATATATAAAGACAAAATTGTACTTATACGGAAATCATTCTGCGCGGAGAATATAAATATAAAATGGTATTTTAATAACAAGAGAACATTTAGCATGTTTAATTCAGATAGTAGATTCAGATTTAATTTATTAATTTATAGAATACTTACTAGGAAATATAGTTAAACAATCTTGAAAATATAATTCCACCTCTTACTATTTGCAATTATAGAAAACACCTTGATGTTATTAATATTAATTAATAACTATTTTCATCATTGTATCTCTTACATTTTTTTAAAACAAATCACAAAGACAAAATTTTCATTCATACAAACCAGGGCAAAGACTATGTTTTTTTTTTTAGAATAAATCATGTTTCTTCTTAAATATGTTTTTAATGTTTTAAATGTGCTTTAAACAGCATTATAAAAACACATGTTTAAAACATATTAAAAATATCAATTAAGCATGTTTTAAACTGTTTAAAACATGTTTAAAACATTTTTTTTACCAACTCTAATACAAACGCACTTCAACGTGAATATGAGAATAATTTATATGTACAGTATACAGTATACATAAATACAGTATACATACAAAAATATTTGTCATATTAATACATAAAAAGGTTTTGCTGAAATATCTAAAGATTTAGCTAGATACAGAAAATACACAATAATTATGTAGGCCCTTCTACATAATTATATTGGATGCTCAAGCTGGTTGCTAGAACATCACTTTTTGTTGTATTATCGTCGATGTCTATACATTATACATAATTATTTTGGTTAATTATTTCCAGATCTATATTTGGCCTAATTTTTATACTTCGGCAAAACGTTCTTTCCGAAAGCCAAAGCATTAGCTTTGATTTTGTAGTAGGTGAAGATCACAATTAGATTACGTAGCCCTATTTTGACCCTAATCACCACTGACAATCAACAACTGGACATAACTCTTTTATATTTCTTCGATTTCCGTTGTATCAATGTCAAACATCGGGATGGTTTTCTAAAATTTCGCGACCTGCATGCCCTCTTCTTGTCATTGTCCTCGCAAAACTCCTCCTATCTGAAAGGGGGAGGTTTTCTTTTTCCTCGTTTTCGGTTCGCTAGACGCTACGTATACCTAAAGGGTGGGTCGCGGCGCCGCTGGGTGCAAGTTCACGCGTCGCGACGCTCCGACTTGTTCGAGCAAGCTTTGTGCGTGCAGACGCGTAGAGGATGCGAGAATGTGGGTGTTGGTGTGTATGTAGGTGGCGTCCCGGGTGCTTTGTGGCGCGTTGAACCGCGGCCCCTTTGTCGTCGACGGAGAGCGAGCGAGCGAGCGGAGGAGAGAGAGGGTGAGGAAGGGTGGCAGAGAGCAAGCCCCGGGGGCTGTGTAGAGACGCCTGCCCGCACGGTGGTAACGCCGAAGAGCAGGCCCCACCCTGTGTGGACGCCAACACCAACGCTGGCACAATCATCTCGCAGAGATCACAGAGACCTGCCCGCAGGCATCTTTGTTATAAACGGCTTCTGGGCGCCACCAACCAGGTTACAACAGCCCGGGCGCTGTTCGAGATCACCTCCGTGGGGCGAGAGAATGTAAAAGTCTCGTCTTTAAACGCGCGTAAACCCGTTGACGCCATCAATGTCCACTTCGTCCTTGTATTCAGGATCGTATTCACGACTCGCGCAGTCTGCCATGTCACACCTTAGCACCGAGGCTTTAAGCATAATTTAACACAATGTACGATGTGACGAATATGCGGCAGACCACATACAGACTCCAGACGATTTTGCATTATAATTTTGAGAAGAATAGTGTGCAAAAGTGATGTCCTACGACTTGTAAAATTGAAGATTGTAGTTCTATACGAAGTATAAGTTCTATACAAATAAAACGTATCGGACCCGCGTCGCTTATTAGGGAATTTTTGCAATAACGTGGATCCAGATACAGTGAACGCTACGAAGAAGAAGATAACCTGACTTTAGCTTTCACCGTATCTGGATAAACGATATTGCAAAAACTCCCTATCATTTCTTCATAAATTAGCTCCAATTTACCGTAAAACGTTACTTTTACTGGTACTATTATAACTGTATAAGAGAATAGCGCAGAAATTTTGTTCTTTGGACTTTATTTTGAAGCACTTTATCATAATTCGAATAAATTATTTGAAGAAATGTGGAATTGGCAACGAAGTTTCGTTATCCCGTTAGAATTGTGCTAATTAATAGGATTCTATTAATTAGATTCTTTTTAGAGAAGACTTCTCGGAAGGCAGACTTTGGATCGACCTTTTTTCGCATTGCACTGGAAGTTTAATTTTCAGGTATTTCTCGCGATGACGCACACATAAGTCGCTTTACGAGCACGGTGTGGACCCGGGGGCATTTTCGAATAGTATGCTCCAGCACCGTTCTCTGATCTTGACAGGCGCAGGGTCGCCTTTGACTCGGTTTGCACTTTGCGCCTCGACGCGAAAGGGAACGACATCGTCGTCATCGCCGAGATTCATGAAATTACATGACGTGACGTGTGTTGACCCGAGGGCACTTTGTGGTCTTCCGGACCGCGTGAAATTGAAATTACAAGCTTGTCTCCTCGCATATAGCGGCCCGACTTCAGGTTATCGCGCGTTACTTTCGAGATTCGTTAGATAATTACCGTGTAAAGGATAAGACTAGAAGAAGTTGAAGAGGCTTAATAGATTGTAACGCCTATCCATAAAGCATAAATGACGAGCGTAAAGTGCTTAAAAGTGTTCGTAAAAGTGCTCGACTCTGAAAACGTTATTTCAATAATACTAACAAAAGGCGGTATTTGTCACTTAAATGCAATGACAATGTGAACATTTGAATAAAATAATATTTCAGTTAAAATAACTTTAAATGACTTAAATTCTAATTTTTACATGTCATACAATATATATCCGTATTATATATAATAAATTCTATCTCTCGAATTGTATTTACCTTTGTGTTAATAATATTTCAACGAGATTGTCATAATAATGATGCAGTTTCTTTGGCATTTTAAAATTTATAAACTTAAATTCTTGTTTTTATGTAAGTGAATATTTTACATATATATTTATATAATAATAATTCATTTAAACAAAAATAAGAAGTTTAAGTTTATAAATTTTAAAATACTAAAGAAACTGTATTACATACGTGAAAAAATTCAGCGAATTGCTTTGTAAGCGACGCGTTTTAATGCAAATTACTTCCTGACTTACTCGCGATGTTCCGTAACGTCATGCAAGGACAATGATGAACTGACACCCGTGAATTAACACATTAGAGATATATCTGTAAACCGAGTAATTCGAGTATGCTCATTAATGTTGCTCGCGTGCTTGGTAGCCCAAAGTTATTCCATGTCCCGAAGCAGGTCATGCTCATGTAACCTTTCCGTACCGAAATGCGCACTGAAACGTTGTACTGCTCCACGCGATCCAATCTAAAGTCGAAGTGGTCAAAAAAGCTTCCTCGCGTGAACTGCTTGAAGCTTAATTATCTGTGGCGCTGTCAGTGTTAGTTGTCCAAAATTTTACAGTTTCTTGGACAGATTTTTCCCAATTGGGTTTATTATTCTCGAAAAATAATTCAAATGTATCATATTTGATTTACGTTATCCTAGTTATGAAAGGCATTAAATGTATATCAGATCAATTTGATTTAAACAATTCTTCTTTCATTTTAGAGAAGATTAAAAGAGACTATAGTTTCGCTTACAGTGTTCTACAATTAAATCTTGAATTTTATAAAAATTTAATAATATATTCTATTATATAGAATAAAATTGCTTCTGTCTGAACGAAATGTAACCATCTACGTATCTGTATAATTTCCTACCAAACGAGAACTATTAAAGCTTGATGAAGAGCTTTGTATGACTGTAGCTTTTTCCTCTTCTTCGTATTCTTCTTTATAATATAAACGGAAGGAAAAGCGTTTCGGTCGAATTCATCGGATATAAGCAAGGATTGCTCTGCTCCCATTGCGCGACGGTTTATACCTTTACATCGCGAAAATAACATAAACCTCAGCGGGTCGATTCGAGAATTGTCGAGGCGCGCTGGCGCGTCCGTCGAGAAACATCACGTCGCGTTATCGACCACCAGCCGAGGGTTTCAACGGGTCTGCCCACTGGCCAGGAAAAGCGACTTTAAGACGACTCGTAGAACAATAAAAGCACTCTCTCTTTCTCCTCCTACCTCCGTCGACGTTGCTGCCCTTCCGCTCCCCAGTGCGCCTCGCGTGACTTCCTGACCCGAGTCGACCGATCCCTTCGACCCCCTACGCGTGTGTATGTGTCTGAGGGCAACCTCCCTATGATAATTACGTACTTCGGAGCGGCGCGTGCCTCGGCAATTCGCTCACGCGGCCGATCACGTATGGCGTGACTATCCTCGACACCATAGGTAACTATCTCACCGTCTCCCTACCCCATTATCCAGTTTTGACTTTGCTTCCTTTAAAATATGTACGAAGAGATTGACGCGCGCGCGGAAGGTACAATTAGGATATCCCGATAATGAAAAGTTCGAAAGATGTCTAAAGTCGATCTAACCTTTTCAGCGCCCTTCAGATGTTCTTTAGATACCTAATCAGATTTTTGATGTAAAGACTTTCTTAAAAATTCAAGTACATGAAACGAATGATTTCGACAGAAATGTGTATGACAAAAATTATTGTATGATCTTAATTAAAATATTCACGTGGAATCAAATCATGTATGACTTCTTTCAGTCCAGAGCAAAGATTAAAGCTCTCTAAATAAATACATAATTTTTTGTGAATTTTAATAAAAACTGTAAACGCATGAATTTCCAAATTTATTGTTCAACTAATATTCCATCTGATTATAACACGTTTGGTTTTTCGAAGTGTCTACATTATTTCTTATAATTATTAATCCGATATAATTAATTAACAACGAATAACTAAATATTCTCCTTCTATCGCGATTTTAGCCAGTGTTATGATTTAGGAAGATGCAAGGAATAGATTAACAATGTATAAATCGATTTCGAATCCGTGAGAATTTCCTAAAAGTTTGAAGCGCGGGTTCTAACAGATCGAGAGAGGGGGTGACCGGGTCCCCGGCCAAGAAGAGCGGACGACCGGATCTTGCTGGCACGGGTTCCGTTCGCGGGGTCGCGGGAGCGAAACTCTGGGGGACATGGATCGTGGGCAACAAGTCACCGGGAAACGGCGCGTGACCAGCGCATTCGCGCTGCCAGATTTACGACAATAAAAATGAGGAAGGATAAGCGGTATATCCTCTCTCACTCTCTCTCTCTCTCTCTCCCCCCTCTCTCTCTTTCTTTCTCTCTCCATCCCTTGGGAGGAAACAGAGGTGCCCATCGAATCATGATGCGGTTCACATTTCATCGCTACTTCGAAGAAAATTTATCGAGTACTCGCGTACTTTTTCTGTACACACTTTGTACATTTAGAAAATGTCATTGCTAATTCTACACTGACTTCGTTATTGTAACTCGACCCTTTGTACTAATTAACTATTATAATTGCTTAGATATATTTTATTGAGTACATATGTTTGTTAAATAATACATTTGTCCGTTATGATAACATCTAAAAATTCTTTGCAATATTAATGATCGTAAGCATTGATATACATATATTGTATTAAATTAATAATTAATCATAAAAATACTAACTATACGCAACTAAAAATTGACGGAAATATTTATAGGAGTCTCGAGTATAAACATATACAGGTGCTATATTTATGATAAAAATTTGGGTAGCAAAGTTTGAAACGCTTTCTGATTACATGCTAATCTGGTACAAGTAGCGTGATCTTTTCCACGTTGTTGGAAAAACGTATTGGTGCGATAGAGCAAAGTACGTTCTATCTCGGTTGAATTGTTATATCCCTGGCGATACAAGGCCCGGTAAATTGGAATCGCGCGGAAGAAACGTCCATAGCATATTGCAGGGGTTGCGGGACATGTCGTCAGAGTCGCTGTCGCCGTTCGCATTATGTCTTTCGGTAGTACATACACGGGCACGTGCCTATGCGTGACACGTTCACGCATGGCTGCCTGCGTTCGGGATTCTCCCCCCATATCGGCTCGCATTCATCTCTGATTCCTTGTTGGGGTGCAGGGATTGCGTTTCCACTTTAACCGTGCGCAGTCGAACGTCTATCGCCTACACACGGAAAAAGTAGCCGATTTCGTCGAGAAGCCATGAGTCGAAACATCCGTCAATGTCGAATCAAATATCCATTAATATCCGTTTAAAATTAACTAATAAAAATGAAACATTAAAATTTGATTTCTATTGTCTTCTCCAAAAATAATATAAAATATCCCATGCAGGTGTATTTACACCGTACTGAAGAAGACTCTGTGAGTTGAAAACGTTTATGGAATTATATTATTTATTTATTTATTTATTAAATTGTAATCTCTTAACACACCTTGATTTGCTCGTTTCTGGTCGTTATTAAGAATTTTGATAAAATATCCCACCTTATCGAGCCTTATATTTTATTTATGGATATTTTGACCAATTTGGAATTGGTATTTTCTTAGCAAAGACATCGATAAATAGAGTTTAATTTAGAAACTGTAAATCTGCTCGGGATTTTTGTTTCAGAAGTGTAAATAAATTGTAAATCTCTCATTTTATAACATTTTTAATGATTCTTTACATTCAGCAATTTATTTTACCTGAAATTTAATATAATCTCTTTTTCTTTTATGTTTTATAAATAAACACTTCTTTTCAAAGGAGAACGCGATAAAAGAGAAAGAATTCCCGTTGAAAGATTACGCAAGCTCGCGTGGATACGTAAAAAATATGATAAACAATACTTGCCGGTCGCTAGTATCGTGCGAAGGTACTCAAACCAGAGACAAGAATCTTTTTTCCTTTTACCGAGTCAGCGCTATATTCACGCTATGCGATAATTAGGAAACGATTAATTTTCTTTCCGCGCTACGCAGCTCGCTCTTTACAAATAACTTTTGCTACGCCTGCCCTTATCTGACGAACAAAAACATGTTACCTCCATCACGGAGCACGAATCGCCCGCACGTCTAACTTCTTGAGAAAGCCTCATTTAACAACTGCGACTTCCGTTTTTTTAGAAGGCAACTTACTGGACAGTTAGTCGATACGGTAGTACCTACTTTAGATATTTTGGTGTGTCATGTGTATCACGAATAAATTAATCGTAATCATGATGTAATAATTACCCTTCAACATTCTTAATTCGCAATCGATAATGCTGTAGGAAGACTTGTATAAAATTCTTGAAGGCTTTATTTAATCATTGTAATATATTAAATTAACGCCCAGTTCTACCAATGTAAATTAATTTTAATCTCGGTTTATTTTTATGCTCTTTATCCTTTTCTAAAACTAGAAAAGATAAAAAATAAGATATAAACCAAAATTAATCTATAATGCATTGATAGAAACAAATCTAACAAAAAGATTCTAAATAAAAATGTGTCCGCAGGAAAATTTTCAAAAATATAAATATTTTCCAAGCTCTTACTTCATATCTATTTTCGATCTTGTTCGGTCTATAAAGATATCTTTTCGGCTTTTCGCACACGTGTAATGTAGGGCACGCGATCTCGTTATACGAAGCTGTGCGAGGAAATATTCGCGTTCCACGGCATATTTCCGACAAACTTGGCGGAACGTCGGCGGGAACGACGAGAAAAATAATGCTCGCCTGAACTTCATCCCTGCATGTAGGACCTATATCCTTGTATGCAGGTGTAATCTCTCTTACCCTTCGGATTGTACGAGCGACTTACCATGCTCAAGGCTCAGCACGTTACGCTCACTTACTCATTATTACACACTGCATGGCAACGTGATTTATGTCTGAAATAGATCTGTGTAAACTGCAGCGTGTGAGTCAGTATCACTTTAAGAATATATGACTAAAGATTATGGATTTAGGTCGCAGTCTGGTGATGAACTGAGCGTGAGTGAGACAAACGGATGGAGGCACTTCTAATGTACACAGATTTTGAGATTTTTCAAAGTAACGGAAAGATTTTGCTGAAAAATTTAGTTAAATAGGTTTGAAAATAATTTTGTTTGGACCATCAAATTGATTTTTAGACCTGTATCTAGCTAAATTTTTAAATACCTCAATAAAATTGTTCTTTTCTTATATATTTTAATTGTTAATATTTATTGCCAAAATTTAAGATATAAATAGCATCTCGTGTGGTACACATTATACATTTCATTATTATTTTCTGTGTACATACATAATAAAATTATAAATAAATCTCAAGACCTAATTAATCATCGTTTGTGATTAATTTGAAATATCAGAATTTAATGTAAAAAAATGCTTCATGTTTCTGACTGAAACTAATACGTTCTTTCTTCAATTACAACAATAAAAACAACACTTTTGAAGTATTCAAATAAACATTAATAAAGTTTTAAAGTAATATCATAAAATGCTTCACACATTTGTATCCTCATTTTACTCTCACAAAACTCACTTCTAAAATATCCAGCAATTTGGACGCGATTCCGTAATTTTCGGTCAGTGACATTTCGAAATTAACGTAATGGAACGATATTTCGATATGATAGGAATGATCGAACAAACGATAAGATTTCATCTCGCGGCGCGTCGGTGTGTTTGCTGGAACGCGTCCAAAGTTTCTCCAAAGTTGCGTGGGGGGCCGTGGTTCCCTCTTCTTTCGATGTCGCGACACCAAAAGTGGCATTGTACGCGTCTGAGACCACCAAAGAGTGCAGTAGCACGGAATGACGACGAGTTCTTTGATCCTCCCTCGAAGAGGCTGCATGCCGTTTAACGGGATTACCCCGCCCCGTGTAATTGCTCGTGAATGCGCAGATATACTCGCGACAATGGGTACACGAATTGATGGGACCTCGTCGATTCGAGGTGACGTGAAACGAATCACGATACAATATGCAAGATCGATCTATAAAAACAATGCTTAATAAGTTAACAACATTTTCACACGGAGTGTACTTTCTGTTAATTCGCATGACGTATTTATTATTTAAAGGAATTTAAACGATTGTTTAAAAAAGTACTCTCTAAAAGTGAATTAGTGTATTATTACTGATTACATCAGTTATAAGTGTAGCACTGAAGTCATCAGCGAATATTTACTGTTTTTCGGTAATAATACACTGATTCACTTTAGAGGTTGTGATTTTCTGCAGATTCAATCTGTAGAAACCATAACTTCTCAAAATAAATCAGTGTATTATTACTGAAAAACAGTAAATATTCGCTGATATTACAGTTATAAGTGTAGCACTGAAGTCAGTGATAATACACTGATTCACTTTTAGAGAGTAGGTGGATTATAGATTCGAAAAATCATAATTGAAATTTATTATTTGTAGTAAGAATATTGAAAAAAAAATTATTTGTTGAGTCCCTCAAAGTTGAGTCCCTAATATTTATATTTGATTCCTATAAATATCCTTATATTTGATAAATTTTCCATATCCATCACTAAATAAAGAGATGGAACATAACCCTCGAATAAACATAGATGTAGAAATTAATAAACAATAAAAGTTCTTAAAGAATCTGTTTACATTCAACATTTGAAAAATCGTTTAAAACTTAGAACCTCAAAGAACATTTTAGTTTCTTATTTCCAATTGCTTGCAAGTTAAGAACCTTGATATCTCAACATTTTCGTCAAGAAAAAGCGATACTAAATTTATCGAAGAAGCTATAAATAAGAATTAGAGATACTTTATAAGAATAGTAGTGTATCATAATAAGTTTTCCAAGACGATAACAGATAACGGGTTTAGATAATTCAACAGATTTCGCACCATTTATTATCTATATTGTAAATTTGATGGCGCTATCATCAGTGATACCCGTTGTACATGCTGTCGATGAGATCTCGATCGCGGTGTCAGAGTTTGCGTTAGAGAAACGAACGCGACGGCACGAAGCCCCGCGGCTACACTGATTGCGGCGGACCCTACGACCCGTACAGACCCGGGAACGCCGTCCCCGACCGGCCGGGACCCTCATCCAAGGACGTACCCGCTTCCCAATCAGAGACGAAATCAGATTGTTTAACACAGCGGACACCAACTGCTATTTAAAGGCAGCATCTGCCCCATGGGGCTTGCTACATTCCGACGCGACGACGTTCTATCATGGAAACCGTTGTCGAAAATGTTATCATTATGGGGGAGCATCATTCGCATTGATTCTTCGCAAATCGATACATATTGGTGAGAATATAAATGAGAACGAATATTTCTTACAGTTCTTAACACTTACAAATGACTTATCACTATCTTACAACTATCCAGAATCGATTCGATTTTTCTTGAAATATATCATTAAATACAAAAATATAAGAGATACGTATTTTTTTATATTAACCCAATCTCAAATTTAAGGGGTGAAACCCCCTCAAAATGAATGGGTATGGAAGTATTTTCAAAATATTAAATTTTTGAAAAATCCAAATACACAGTTCTAAAATATTTTTCTATATCTCATCGTTTCGTTGATCATTGGAATCAAAGCAGTAGTTTTGAGGGGTTGTTTCATCTTTTAAATGTAAGATTAAGTTGATATAAAAAAAAATACGTGTCTCTCTTAGATTTTTGTGTTAACAACATATTTCAAAGAGAATTGAATCGATCCGGATAATTGTGACAGGACATTTGTTAGTTAATAATGTCTATTGTCTCTCTCTCTCTCTCTCTCTCTCTCTATGAAATAAATGAAAAATGTTATAATCAAACTATACCGCTCTAATTTGCTTTTTAATTTTCTTTAAACAAAAATAGATGTTCAGTTGAAAAATTCAGACAATACAACATTATTAGCTAAATAAAATTTTAGCAATTAATTTTCAATTCTTTATCACTTAAATAAAATTGTAACATAATTATAATATGCTGCATTTATTAAAAAAAAAAAGTAACATAAATAACTAATAAAATATTTAAAAATGATTTTGAAGCTTATAAAATTTGAAGAGTGTTGAACCGTAAAAAGTGCGGAAATAAAACTTGTAAGTATATAAATAAAATGCGCATTGACGCATACGTTAATGACGTGACGGTCTTCGAGCCAATTTGGAAATATTGCGATCCCACTGATTTTCGAGTAGAGCCAACCGACTGACCTTTGCAGGCTATCGCCTGCGAGCATGTAACGAGCCAAAATTAAGGGGCATTGTACCCTTAAACAGATTGCACACGTCCGTGCGTGAACGTGACCCCTAGGCTTCTCGGACGAAAAACGCTCGCACGAAGAGGGAATCCTCGTATGATAAGACGAAGAGAGGAGGCCTACACTACGACGGGGATGACACGGCGACGAAAACGAACGGGGAGATAAACGTACACGTAGCACACTCAGCTCCGTGTGTTTGCCTACACGGAAATCCTCTCTAACGGATTCTAACGCTCGACCGAGTTTGCACTTTTTCATCTTCGGACCGATAACTTTCCTCCCGCGATCGAAGTATTCTCGAGCCACCGCTACACGAAAGTGTTCGGAAATCATCTGGCATCTCCTTCGACAGATAATTACGCGTCCGTAATGATGGAAACTACGGTTCAGACTGAAATTCAAATGAATCGCGCAGTCATACTTTACTGTTTTATTTGAATCCAGATCTTTTTTTATTTCTTAAAAACGAATCATTCATCCTAGATATATTTCTTCCTATAAAATTTTGATGGGGAGTAATGCATGGATGCGAAACATCCTGTTTCAGGCTATGGAAGCAGCTTATCAAAGACAGCACTGGACACGCACAGCCATCTCAGGCAGCCTGGTATGTAGTAGGTAGATATTTTTGAGAAGTTAAAGCGTTCTCTCATTAACTCCATCTAAAATGAATTCTAGTGAGATATTCGAAGAACTAACTTAATTAAAATCTCTACTTGTCAAAGTTATTAACATAAAAATATTAATCTCTGAAATAAAATTTGACAAATTTTTAAGATATGGAATTTTTTATTTAGTTATCCCAAATTTCATTGTGGATGCAGATAGCGTGTAAAGCCCATCTCGAATAATCTACATAATTCAAAACAAAATTTCGTACAGATTTTTTTTATTTATAATTTTATGTAATTTTATATCAAACTATGTATAAATATAATTATTGTACTATCATATCTAACTTGCAATTTTTCCGTAACAATAAGATATTGGTCTTCTTTCACAGATATAATCCTTATTCTCTTCATATGTGTTCTATACTACAGCAAATTATGCATTAATCTTTGTTTTGAATTACAAATTAAATAAATCACGGCTTGACACGGCTTAAATCTAGGACTGAGAGTACAAGGTCCCTTTTCACCTGAAAAGCGGGCTTATCTATGCGATAATCGAACAAGGTCACTGTTACTTCGCGCGTCATCGATTCCTCGGAGTTTCGAATTGCGATGAGAAAAGAGCCTCGAATCCTTGGGCGTAGTCGCATCCCAGTATTTCTCCCATCAGTTCCCTCGTTCCCGGCAGATAAATGGGTGTACCGCGCCCCTTCCCATTATTAACTTGTAAGTGAATTACCGTTCGATCGAAAGGCGATCACTCCGGCACGCATTCAGCAGATTCATCGGGCGAAACGACCTTTGAGGTCCGGCAATTCCGAATCCGTCCCCATCATCCACGTCTGTCCCCCTCTCATAATCGCTCGACTTGTATTTTTATGGGGTTCATCTTGGAGTTCTCGTATCGGGACTCTTCTTTCAGACTATCGAAATCATTAAATCGGGACGTTTAACCTCCTTGTTAGAAAGTCTGTGACATTTTTTTCTTTAAGAGAAATTGCAAGGTACTTTCACTCACACACATTAGGCCTATTGTTAATCCACAATCTTTAACTATCTTAATTTACAATTACTATTCATAAGAGTTCATAAATCCATCCCATTTGCTGTATCATTTTTTTAAATAAAGTAAATATATACCATATATATAATATAAGGATCTCTAAATACAGAAAAAATATAAATCAAGACACTTCTAAACATTCTGTTATTGCGAATCATATGTTAGAATTTGATCACACGTTTAATTAGAAGAATGTAATAATATTAGATTCAGAACGGAATTATTATATCAAAGATTAATATCGAAAATCATTCATATCAAAGTTTTACAAAATAGTATTGATGTTAACAAAGACACTGAACTTTTAGATGAATATTTTAATATACTAGAAGGAATTTTAATGATTAAATATATTTATATATACAATAGCATACCGTCTGATCTTTGTTATTCATCACAGTTTATAACTAGCGTTCTTCCATTCTTGATTTTCGACAACGTTCCATGTGAAAATTATATTATAATCTGCTATATATATTTTTATAAATTTATTCTCTTTTTATTCTTTGTCTTTTTTTCTATTGATTCTTCCAACTGTATTCACATTCTAATATTGTTATATTCATCTTGTAGTGTAATCGTTTAATGTAGAGCAACTTAATATATTGAGTAATTTAATGTTGAGTAAGGAAAATACAATACAGACTGACATGAGTCTTTGGAAATTATGTTTTTGATTGGTTTTCTCGACTTGAGATATTAACGGAGTAATGAAAATGCTTCAGAATGTAGGAACGCGATGGCAGATTATGAATTACTCTTGCAATTTTTCCTTCTGGCCAATATTATTAGGATCATTTGCGACTTCTTTCATCGTTTATCTTTTTGACATTTTAATTTTTAATCATTTGTCATGACTTTTCATGTGTAATTGAATTTTATTTCTTGTAAATTATATGCGATTGAAGAAAACTTGATATTAGTTTTTCTTATTTTTAATGTATTTAAATTCACTTAATACTTTATGATATCCTTTATTTTTGCTCGTTTTTTTCTTTCTTTTTTTCTATTATTATTGTTATACGCTATATTTAAAAAATTTTTTAAATACAATTTTATAGTTACATAAAATATTTGTGTTATATTACTCAATATTTCAGAGAATAAAATTCTAATCGTATAGTTTTAAGAAAAGCTGTCTTTAGTATCCAAACTATTGCGCTTTTTCTTATATTGCAATATTGCAACGATAAAAATCGATATATCGAATCGCTTGTCTAAACCTCCGAAAAGCTTACAAGACACTCGTGTCGCCCTTTAAGCCACTCGGACGGCAGTTTCTCAAATTGAAATTATTATGATCCAAATGAATTCTATTCTATTGTGGGGTTGCGATTATGTTCTTTTGTATGGCTGTAGGGCCCTTCATGTCTGAGCGGCGGCGAGCGTCGGTGATGACGCATTGTAAAGCTTTTAAAGGGTGATACGGGGGCCCTTGAAAAACAACCGTGTAATGGATAGGTATATCCTACATGAAACTGCGAAAAATTTTATCGTTTGTGCTTATTCACAGTGTGAAAACTGAGTTTACATTTATTGGTATAAATCATGCAAACGCATTTTGCTCTTACATATAATTAACAAATTGTCATAGTATTAGGAATGTGATTTAGTTTTGAGGGTTTTGCAAGAAATGGCATTAATGTCAGTGTTGTCGAAAACATTCCAATCTATTATTTCTTAATACTTTAATATTATTCCATGATATTTAGTCGTTCACTAACAATAGACGCAGTAAACATCGAATTTATACTGTTTTAAAAATGGAGCTTTCTAAAGAGCATTTTCGACATGTGTTGCTTTTGTTTTTTAATCAGAAGAAAACGGTCATAGAACTCTGATAGAAACTTACGGTGATGTTGCTCCATCAATTAAGACGTGTGAATATTAGTTCTGTCGATTCAAAAATGGTGATTTCAATGTTAACAACGAAAACTGGAAAATGCACATTTGCAAGCATTATTGGACGAAAATCCAGCACAATTCACGTCAGAACTTGCCAGAGAATTAAATGTTGATCGTACAACACACAAGTTATTAAACGTTTACGTGATATGTTATTTAAATAAACAGTTTTTGAGAAAAAAAACCCTCAAAACTAAATCACATTCCTAATAATATATTTTGAGAAGGGAGGAAGCGATCTTGACATACTTGACTAATATCAAATTTGATCTCGTACTTGAGGATAAAATTACCTCAAATATTTACTCAAGCAATCTAATAATTAAATAAATATGAAACTTGCGAAGTATTGTGAATTTCTTATGATCCGCAGATCCCTACCAAATGTTCGGGGCGACGAGCAGTCGTCTCGCAAGCTCTGGTTCCGGACAAATACAGCTCTGGCAGTTTCTACTCGAGCTTCTGTCGGATTCAAGTAACGCCGCGTGTATCACGTGGGAAGGAACCAATGGTGAATTCAAGTTGACCGATCCCGACGAGGTGGCGAGACGATGGGGCGAGAGGAAGTCCAAGCCTAACATGAATTACGACAAATTATCGAGGGCCCTGAGGTGAGTTTCAGGATGGCGCTCTCCCGTCGCGCCGCGCCGGTTCGCAACTCGCGACAACAGCGGCGCGTTTTTCCCGAACGTCAAAATGGAAAAGCCATTAACGGACCATCATTTATGTTTTGACGAAGTTTCGGGGTGAAAGTAAATTCGTTCGATACGTGAACGTTCGGATGTTTCACGTTTGTTCGCGCGCACGTGTGTATGTTGGTGTCGCGTCGGGACTCAGGGGGTGGCGGACAAGGGAGAAATTTCAATCATCGACAGTCAGACTGACGGTAGACGTGGCTATTATTTTTCCATCAGATCCACTGATTATATTACGCGATTGCTCTTTTTGACGTTCCTTTACTAACCGTATAAGAATTCTCTGACAAGCAAGCTCATTTTTAATGTCGAAGTTGAAGACATTGAACTTAGAATTCAATTTTTTACCGCAAAATTTATATATGTATATCGAAATATTTAAGAAATAATATCAAATATACAACAATATAAGGAACAATGTACACATAATATTTATGATTTCGAAAGCAAATAATGAACTGTCTTTTTGAATCACTTATCGTTTGTATGATTTATTATCGTATTAATGCTTATATTAAATAATTTTAATTAAAATCACGGCTTTGAAAACAATACATAAATCTTTGTTTTATTTGATAAATTTTTAAGTCATCGTAAGTGTAACAGTTACAGTTGTCTCAATTTTATGGCAAATCATATATGCCAGTGGCGAATCAATAAGTTAATGAAGAAAAGTTAAAGATTTTGGAATAGTCCCAAATAGTTCCCGAAACTTAGATATTTGCTGCCCAATTTTTTAAGAGAAACCTACAGAAATATTAGCTTCAAGCTCCTGAAAATGTAGATCTATTATCATTCAACGTTAGAACTCATAAAATCTAAATAGAGCGTCCAATTTGTTTGCAGGTATTATTACGACAAGAACATCATGACGAAGGTGCACGGCAAGAGGTACGCGTACAAGTTCGATTTCCAGGGGCTGGCAGCCGCGACGCAGCCGGCGGCGGCCGATCCGGCGGCGTACAAATACCAGAGCGAGCTCTTCATGTCCGGTTACGGTCACGCCAAGTTGAACCTGATGCCGCCGCCGGCGGCGTCGGTCTCGGTTTCCGTTCCCGGCGGCCTCTTCCAATCGGCATCGAGCTACTGGTCGACGAGCCCGGGCGCCAACTTGTATGCCGGCCATCACACGGCCTCCGGACACGTGCCACCTCATCTCGGCACCTATCCGCATTACGCATGACCCACCGCCGAGCACTGGGGTGCTCTGGGCACACCGCGTTGAAATGTTTCTACCGAAAAAAAGTACGGAGCCGCATCTGCCACCGTCGTCGTCACCACCGCCGTCGGCAGCATGTGAAATCGTAAATCGCGCACCACTCGGCCCCTTATCCCGCCCCCGCAGGCTCGGATCGAACATTGTTTCAGGTACTTGCACGAATCTGTCCATATCGCGTACTTGGTTGCAACATTATCCTTTCGTAATGGATTACAAAGCAATCGCCACATTTCCAACGATTCAAATGAATGCGTGTAGCCAGAGTAAGTAGTATGACAATAAGTTTTGTAGTGTCTTTTTCTCCTGCACTTGGGGAAATATAATTAAATATGCAATCAACATGTGTGTTACCTCTCTTATATTCAATATATACTTCGTTTTGATGGTGTTCAACAACGTTCATTAATTGTTTATTTTATTTATTAAATTATTTCTCGACTCTGCGTCAAAAATATCAAGTAATATTTTTGAAAAACAGAAAATATCAATATTAAATTTCTGATTAATAAATTTAATGAAAAAATTAAAAAATTGTTGAAAGACATTTGCTGAAAAGAGAAACAATAGCGCGTGATATTGTTTCAAAATGATACAAACATTTATTGAGTTGAAAGAACTTTCAACTGACATCTCTACCGGTAGGTACACATTTCAATTGAAGAGTTTCAAGAGTGCTTCTAAATGTGAGAACACAAGATGTTTATAGTGTGTAGGAGAAGCCTACTTTGAAAGAGATAACATTAATTTAAATGAGTGAGTTGCATTCGAGTCTAGCTAAATTTTATTTGTGAACTTAAATGTCGGACCATATTTTCTGATATATAATATATCAGCTAATTATAAAAATTCAAATTTTGTGCAAAAACCACTCATATATTTATATTGAATTTAAAGGAAGTAAAGATATTTCACTGACCAATTATTAACAAATTATATACAACAGTCTAGGGCACTATCGGGTCGTAAGTAGTGACATAGCTTTATAATCGAACGTAAGTAGTAGACAACAATCACATAAATAGTAACGGACAAGCAACAGACGCAGATATTCGTTTAGCTATGCATATAATAGGAAAGAACGACTAAAGTATCTAAAAATTAAAAAATAGATTTAAAAATAATTTTATTAAATCATCAAAATAATGATGTAGGACGCTCAAATTGGTTGCTAGAATATTAAAACTCGTTACAGTATTATCATTATGAGCGCCCTACATAATTATTTTGATAGTCCAACAAAATTATTTTCAGATTTAGACTCGAATTTATATCGCATGCGAAAATCTGTAATATAATACATAACTATAGTATTTTCGTATACTATAGTATTTTTATATGCGATATTTTCCGAAAAAGTCCGTACATCCAGCTAAATTTTTAAATACTTTAGCAAAGTTGTTTCTTTCATTCATCTCTTCCGTTTTTTCCGCAGAATTTATTAAAAATGCGTATTCTTTTCATTAAGAAAAGATTATTTTATTTAGAAAAACTTTAAAGCTTCGTGTAATCATTAAAGTTTCCTGTTGTAGAAAAAAAGGAAAACTTTAATGAAGAAAAAGATTTTCCTATATATTCAAACAACAGCTTTTTCAATTTTCTCTTTTTTAATTTTTAATTTTTATTATTTTAATGTAATATTTATATAATACAGTGATTTCTTCACATTTATTTGTTAAGTAATTAAAACAGCAGAAATAAGACATGCATATTTACGCGAGTAATATGACGCGTTTGGACAGATTAAACATCGAAATCATGCGATATGGTTGTCTTAACAAAGTGCAATACCTAAACAAGCCTAAATAAGACATCGTTGCAACTTTTTCAGTGCAATGCCTAAACAACATGTAACAATCAGTGATTATTTACGCGCCGCCATACAAAGGCGACTCTGGTGTAATGATTGCGCTACGGACTCTAATTCGCGGCCGACGGGGTGCGCTCAGAAAAGAAAAAAAAAAGATTATTGTAAGAACGTTGTACATACAGTATAATGCATTACGTTAGAACAGGGTGTGCGTCCGTGAGAAAATTCGCATGAATCTGTTTACCGTTATCGTGTTGCCGCAAAGAACACACGCGCATCCTTGGATGAACTTTATCAATTTAAAAGCTTGCGTTTAAGTTAAGCGTCTGTCTCTCAATGATTTGCCAAATATCTATACCAAAGAAAATTAGCTCCCTTATGGTTTGCAGGTAGTATATTAAGTGACAAAATGTAATTTAAAACTTGTTATGTGTATAAACATTATTTCTTTAATATTCATTTATCATTCTTCGACATCGTTTGTCATCTTATCTAGTCATGCATTTAATGGCCTGCGTTCAGCAGAAAAAGCAGCTTTACAATTGCTTTAAAATTCTTTAACGTGATTGGTTTATACATTTAGATCCAGCGAAAAATTAAGGATAAACAAGAAACATCCAGAAAACACAAAGTAGCAGTAATATAATCAATTTTATAATTTTACACTTAACAATATAACTTTGTTACGTACAACGCGTTATTACGTACAACGCGTGTTATATTATATTTATATTGTTAAATGTGAAATTATAATATTGATGTTAACTGTTAATTGGTGTTTATTAGGCAATCATTTTAAAGAATCTGACAGCAATTGTAAAACTACTTTTTCTGCTGAATGCAGCCAATGTTTTATTTTTTTTTTTTTTATCAAAGTGTGCATCAATATCATTCGCGAAGATGTTAGTCAAAGAGCAAAATATGTAATCGCATGACGGTAAATTGAACATGCGAAATCGTTTGGTCCAAGGGAACGTGAACTCGTACGCGAAAGGAGCTGACAAAATTCCACGAGCATCGTCGGCGTTTACAATTGGATTAAATCGGGCATGTGTACATTAAAACGCATTAAAATCTGTCGATAATGAATCACAATTTCAAACGAGGTCCTCGCGGCTGTTTGCTCGCAGAATGTACTCATGTTCGATTCAGACCAAAGCTGATACGTGTATCATAAACTCTTTTAACTTATTTGTTATGTGAAGAAATGGGTAGAGATGCTACATAGAAGCAAATCAAATGATGGGCGTGTAAGAAACGATCATCGAAGTATAATATTTGTACATTTATTCAGTCAGCATGTCGGTGCTTGCTTAAGCGTGAAAATCGCTCGTTCCTTTGATGTAATTTTACAACGAAACCGCGTTAACCGTACATTCTCATCATCCGTCATCGAGAGAGGTAGACGATAATAAAAAAGTACAACGTTTAAGTCATATCAATTGACGGCATACGCAATCAGAATCGAACTTTCACCCCATCTTTTTTAAAAAATCACGTGAAATATGTAGCCACTCTACCCATATCGAGACGAAGGATGGATTGCCGAAACCGAATTCGATCCTGATCAAAAATACACAGCATACAGATTCCTACTTTGGAGCAAAAATTATCATATTAAATCATCATTTAAATATAAATGATAACTTCTAATTTATTTCCGACAAAGCAGCCTTACCCCTTATAGAAATTTAATGCTAGTATTGATCACAATTAATCACTTATTTTCAGTATTAAAAATATCGTTAACAAAATGAGTAATTAATTGGCCAATACTTAGAATTAAATTTTTACAAGCAACGAGAATATAATATCACAGTGCCATTAAACACAACTTTGTTGCATTGGGTAGCATTAACGGACATTATACTAGTTAAAAAAAGTTGCACATATTGCAGAAATTTAGATTTCTGAAGGAAAGAAAAAATTATCACGTAATTGATTTAATATTTAACCTGTTTAAAATCTGTTCATAAAAAATATTCTTGAATAATATTCTTGAATTAAATCTTATTGCAAGAACGAGCGAAGGTTTGATAATAATCTGTCTGTAAAATTGTTGCATCGTAATTAAATAAAATCATTCAAAAAACGTTTTTGGCGATTAATAAAGAAATAATTTTACGGATAATATTCGTACAAATATACTTTATTTTATGCTTAATTTTTTCGGAGTTGTCTTCTTCTTATAACATATCAGCTGAAATAGAGATCAATAAAAAAAGTAATTTAAAAAGGGGATCTAATATCAACAAAATGGATAGTAACGCAAAATCCATTCTTGGATAAGCTATTCAAATAAAAGAAGTAAAAGAAAAAAAGAACTTGCAATATAGGTCGTAAATACTGACAATGGGTGTTTTTCAGCAAAAGACACAGGTGACACAATATAAGACAGTGAATTATTACATCATTATTGTTTGCCAATGTTAAACAGAGATAAAATCATTATGTAACATTGTCCGTATCACACTAGCGATTGGAGATTGCGTCTGCGATCGTGTTTGCGTCTCTTGGCCAATCAAAAAGAAGCTATTGATCAGCAGTTCCTTTCTGATTCATCAAGAGATGCAAACGCAAATGAAGACAACCTCTAATAAAGACGTAATCGCTAGTGTGCGAATATGTAAATTTTTATCTGACTTGTATCTTGGTTGCTTATCACTAATCTTTTCTTAATAGTCTAAACTATCTACTGATACATAAAATCTTTGAAAACCGTGAACTTTAAAGAGCACAAGCCCTCGACGGGCAACCAAGAGTTTGAAAACTCGAGTGCCTCCGAGTATTTTATTCTTGTTTAACATTCGGTGAGTAACAACAAGGATAAAATGATACTCGGAGGCACTCGGGTAATGTTTTCAAACGCCTAAAAGAGCAAGAAGCGATTTTCCTTCGTGTCATATCGCAATCCTCATCGACGCGTGTCGGCAATCCTTCCCTAGAAGAAGGAAGGCGTACCTCGTGTCGGAGAGAAGCGTAACTCCTTAAGACGTATACTGTACCATAACACTCATAAGTGGCCCTAAGCATTCCTAGAATAATTTTAACGATTAGCGCGGCCCCCGAGACGGCCCGTGGGACCGATCGTGCAATCGGCACCGCGACGGGAAACGGTTGTTATCCAGCAGATGGTTTCCGGATCGGTCCGACGGGTCGCGAGCGCGAAAGGGCGCTCATATGTAGATAGGGTGTTTTCATGTGTAGCTTAGGCGTGTAGAGAATTTAGTCTTAGTGCGAGGATGCGGCAAAAAGTGAGTGTCAAGAGAGAAAGAGAGAATGGAGTAAAGGCGTTGCGTGCGTATTATGTGTATTTGTGTGCAAGATACGAAGTGTGTACGCGTGAGCAGGCATGATTTCGAGAATGGAGATGAATAATAATAACTGCGATGATTATACGATGATGACGATGACAATGATGGATGAGTGGATGAACGAGGGATGTCTGGCACTAGCGTAGAACGCGTTAGGTTAGATAGATAAGCGATCCCCCCCCTCCCTCCCCCCTGCCACCCTATCGAAGGACACGGTTTTTCATCGCTAACATGATTGCGGAATCGAAGAAGACACAACGGAATAGACCTGAGAGAATCTAGGGAACCGCACCCGGGAAATCGGGGGGAGCGCTGTTGTTGTTCTTGTTGTCGTGCGCTTGTATTAAAGTCGCCATGTTCTAATTAAACGTGCCGACGGGGTTGTATCAGTCGTCGGCAAAATCAATGTGGCTCCCATTTCTCCATGCGTTCGCGTTTGCCTTCTTGATCGCGTACAAAAAAATATACAGTTAAAAAAAAGAGAAAGAAAGGGAGAGCCAAAAAGGAAAACGGATAGAAGGCAGAACTGAAGAGGAATCGGGGAGGAAAAAAAATGGAGCTCTACAGTTCTTCTCTTTCGCTCCTCGCGTGTTACGTATGTATAAATGCGTGTGAGCAAACGAAAGCCAAGAAAAAAAAAGGAACGAGACGAAGGGAACGGCGCGGAGACACAAAGAACGGTCGCAGTATGATGGAGGTGGAGGAGGAAGAGAACGAGGGAAGAGGAACGCGGAGGCAAGATAGGAGAAAAATAAGCCGAGGAACACACGGTAGGTCAGTCTTGGTTGCCGGCGGTTGGCGAATTGGTCGGGTTGCCATGGCGAAGAGGGCCGGGGTGTTCTCCGGGTTCGGCGGGGTCCGCCCCAACGGGAAACCCCCATTCGGGAAATTCGTGGCGTCGCTACACCGAACCATGCCGCGGTGCCGGAGGTTTAGCTCGGCTTGGCTAATCGATTCTGCTACCAATCAGCGCCCGCGCTGTTCCTCCACATCTTCCTCCACACTTTACTCTCTATCTTTCTCCCACACAGACACACACACATAGAAAAAAACTCTCTCTCTCTCTCTCTCTCTCTCCCCTCTCTCCCTGATATATGATATATATATTTTGTACACTACCACCACCGCTATTGCCACCCACCACCACGACTACCTAGCAGCCACCACCCTCATAGTCCTCATACCCATTTCTCCATCATCCGTTCTACCTTTGGTGCGTGTACCCTTCTACGGCGCTGTTGGCGCTATCAACACCACCTCTACTTACGTACACGCTCTCCTCCACCAGCCACCCCTTCTGTGTCTCGCCCCTCGTACTATTCGAATCCAGATGCAATACGAGCGGACGCAATAATGCATCGTATCAAAGTTAAGAGGCTCGTCTTGTTTGGGCCTCGACGCGGAAAATAAGCTAGCCGTTTGCTCTTCATTAATCGAATCGTTCGCAGGAACAACGCGTCTCATGGAAATCAAACTTTATGAGAGATAAACATTCGCGTTTTACGATCACTGTGAAGCATCAACTCTACCACAAACTTCGTAGAGAAAAACGACAATTAATGCCCCTATTACTGAATAAAATCTTGTTTCATCTTTTACTTACGACGAAAAATTATTAATCCTGTCGTAAAGAATAAAATTCAATATGTACAAAATATGCCCTGAATATTTAATTAAATTCATTGTTTGCATTTATCAATTATAATAAAAGAGTTAATGATTTTAATAAAAACTGTGACAAGCAATTTCTTTTTTATTGCGATAATTATAATATAGTATTATATAATCATAATGTTATGTTGTTTTTATGATAAATCTCTGAATTCAATTCTTTTCTAAACAAAAAACAGTACTTTTCAAATTGCAAACAATTGCAAGCGAAGGAATTTCGAAAATTAAACTTGAGAACCGCAAACAGATAATAGAATTAGAATATAAATATCGCACGATTTATTTAATTTCGGACCGAGTTTATTTTGAGGAGTTCAGGATTTAAAGATTATTTCTGGAGATATTTAAAATAGAACGGTACTAGTTTACAATAAATGATGGCTGCTTCCTTCAATATTTTCGCCACAAGCACAAAATTGAGAATAAATTAAAAAATACATTTAAGAACGAACAAAATGACTCATCAAATATTAATTTCGTGTTTATGCAATAGTTTTTAAATTGCAAACGATTGCAAGTAAAAAAGTTTTCAAAAATGAAATTTCAGCTCTTACAGAAATTTAATTGGAAGATAGTAACTAATTATAGTACTTATTTTGAATATTAAAATCACTGTTGTTCAGTTCTTTTAATACTCAAAATAAGTGATTAATTACTATCAGTATTAAATTATATTTTTCTGTAAAGAAAAACCGTAAACGGATAATAGAATAAACAAATTCACTTAATTTCGCAAACCGATTTTATTTTGGGGAGTTTATTTTGAAGTTTACGATTAGTTCTGGTGATATCTAAAGTAAAAGATTAATTTTGTACGTCTTTTGCTTAATTTCTAATCGTTCTTTCACATTTATTTCTTTATCTTCTTCGTAACCGATAAAAAAGTACATTCAGACAATACATTCCGGTAAAAAAATACATTCCAGACAACACGCTTCGTACACACAGATTTCCAAGGAATGTCCAGAAACGTCCAACGTTCTAAGAATGTAGGACGTCTCTCTGTGCGGGACATATAAAAAAAAAAATAAAAAAAACCGAGAGAACATATTACGAATTTTGAAACAAGATGAAAATTACAAAGTGAGCAAATTTACTATTAGGGAAGTGTTGACCAATAAAATTATAAATATACCCTAGTAAATTAGCTCACTTTTGTAATTTTTACCTCGTTTTCAGGAATCGTACAATAAAGATCCGAGACAAGACATCTGAATGACATTTTAAAGACGTCTTTCAGACATTTTCGTAAAATAAGGTGTCTTAAAGAGAGTCTTAGGCCGGTATTCATAGTCGATTCTTCCCAGCAAACACAAAGTTACATGTAACGTACTTGTTAGTTGTAATTTCCCACTCAACAATGTAATTGTAATATAACACGTGTGTTATATTACAGTTACATTGTTGAGTGGGAAATTACAACTAACAGATACGTTACATGTAACTTTGTGTTTGCTGGGTTATTTTAAGATCGTCTTAAGTAATGGCTACGTTTACACCGTGCGTTTAGTCCGCGACCTATACAATAGATGTCTTTGTTTAACCTACAGGATAAACAAGGACACCTATTGTATAGGCCGCGGCCTAAACATAGCCGTTTACACCGTGCGCTTATGGTGCGTTCGGGGAGACGCTAATAGCGCTACTTCTGTCATTCTATCTTCGTTGTTTATTAGACGTAAAACAAGGATAAAACAAGGATAAAACAAGAACGACATAAATAGCGCTAATAGCGTCTCCCTGAACGCATCTTTAGTCCGCGACCTATACGATAGGTGTCTTTGTTTAATATACAAGATAAACAAGGACATCTATACAATAGATTGTATAGGCCGCGGCCTAAATGCACGGTGTAAACGTAGCCATTGTCTTAAGACGCTAATGCGGCTCTCTAATTGGTTCGTGACATCTTAAGACTGTACTTAAGACGGTCTTGAATATAAGATCTGACTACGAATATCGGCCTTAAAGTCTTAAAGACGTATTTCACGAAAAAACCGTTTAAAAGATATCTTATGCATTTAAGACGTCTTATGTTCCGATTTTTTTTATTTTGTGTTGTTTGGAGTGTTAGATGATTACGCATTAATATCCGCTTAAGCGCGAGTTAAAGATTAGTAGATTAAATTAATGCTCTTACTCGAGACTATTCGAAGTATTTGATTCGCACGTTGTACTGAAATGCTATAAAGCCGAATAGCGTGTCCTGGCGTGTTCATCTCGTATCTTCAAATCACTGAGTTTCAATCTAGAAACAGAGATCGGACTTATTGTTCTCGCGAATACTGCACGAAATTTTCGAATCGCCGAAATCGCCGAAAATTCTTTCTTCGCACTTATCTTGTTTTGTAAGCTAACTATACTGATTGTTACTTTGAAAAAATACTTGAGGTGCCATCTGGAAATCCTCAATTCGTACTATTTGCTATTATCAGCGGACTCGATCGATATCAAAGAAAAAAATATTACTTATCATCAGTTCTCGTTAAATTTTGTGATTACCATCAGAATCAATTCAATTTTCTAGCCAGGATATTCACGATCGAATATTAATTTTGTTTTCTTTTAAACTTTATTTTGTTTTGATAACCATATGAGATCAAGGCGATCAAGGTAGATCAATGGCGAATAATTAATTCGGGATACAATAGTACCAAACAAATTGAAACTATTTATAAGTTTTCTATATAATAATCATAATACGAATAATGGTCTTCGATCTTCACCACGATAAATAAAATTCAAAATTAATCTTAAAAAGTACGAATATAGAATTAATGTGAACAAATGACTTACCAAGTATATCAATTTCATGTCTTATGCAATTATAAATATAACCGGCGGTGTGTTCGATTTTGTGCATGATGTATCATTTTATCCTTCTTTAATATTCGGTGAATATAAAGATAAAATGATACCTCATGCGAATCATGCGTAAACAGAAGGCACTCCGAGTCATCTAAGCCTAATTTTCCCTACTTTAGCCGAGTTTCATATTTGTTACAACTTCTTTTGCGGATGTAGTTATTCGTTCATTCGTAAACATGGCTTAATGGCTGCCGTGTTTAATGTCACCGACGAAATATTATTAAAGACCGACATCCTTATAGCCGTTAACCTTATAGCCGGCCGACCCGACTGCCAACTCTGACTGCCGATCAATAATGGACCAATCACAACATGACCGATTCAATGTGATTGGTCCATTATTGGTCAACAGCCAGAGTTGGCAGTCGGGTCGGCTTGCAG
>NW_017257338.1:5233900-5287384 GCF_001594055.1 Mycetomoellerius zeteki | reverse complement strand
GACGTGTTTATCGGTGTACGTGCATTTAAAACTCAATAATACTCGATTTTTCTTTAAAATTGTGATTTCAGTGTTATCGTCAAAGTTCGATTATCAACAGAGATAACAACTGCAGAGAAAAAAATTGTAATTTATCGGCAATATATAGGATATTATAGCTTTACAAATATGCATATTTATTTATAGAGCATTTATGTAATAAAATATCATGAATTTAATAATGTATTAGTCAAATATTTATGTTAATAATAGTAAATTTATATCAATTGTCGATAATGTCAGCGTTCTTCGATTACCTCCGGGCTTCTTGGGGCCCTTTTTATACCTCCGAAAATTTGCCCAGGGTTGACGGTCTTTAATAGTATCTCGTCGGTGTTAATGTATACGTTTTTTGTACGTAGAGGCGCCAGTGAGCAGGTTTCAAATTCCAACTATTCCCAAGTGCACTCTCAACTTCAAGGCTTTTTTCCACTTCTCTCCAGCGAGATGTAACTGATGTAAATACGAGGAATAACGATGTCATCGTCAGGAAATTATTTGAAAAAAGGGGGAAAAATGAACGATAATAAATATAGAAGGCGCGGATGTGTATAATCTGTAATTCTCTTTCTCTCTCATATGCACGTGCGTACAGAAGCTAATTCGCACTGTACGTTGTGCACCGTCATCGATATTTATTCCTCGCTCCGGCCGGATTGTCAACAAGCGTTATTTAAGACGGCGGGACGAAATCTTTCTGACGTGTTCGACGGCTAGATACGAGGATCAGAATGAACGCGAAGCATCTGAGTACTGGTACTAGAGAAGTATTTTTTACGTTGCGTAAAATCGAGGGATTGATAGGTTTGCGAGGTATGTACAAAAATGTGCGTTCTTTTCAGGATCGGTACCACCGCCCCTCGTTCCCGGAAAAATACGCTTGTACAGCATGCGTTTTTGTCCGTACGCGCAAAGGATTCACCTTGTACTGGACGCCAAGCAAATTCCGTAAGTTGTGATTATGCGGCAAAACAATTGTTATCTTTAATCGTTACCTTTTTTGTTTAAAGTGTCAAACTTTTTATTAGTATATTATTTTAATATTATATAATTTCTAAGTAATTTAGCAAATTTCTTTTCATACATTCGCCAAGTGATATAATATAACGATATATATTAATTTAACACAAAATATTCGTCACTAAGTAAGAGAAACGCGAATTGCAAAGTATTCATTTTATAAAAAGAGAAAGATTGTTCCTGAAAAAAATTTCTAATTTACAAATTGATAAATCATTTACTTATCTGTGTGATGGAAACGTATAAAAGTAATGTCTTTCTCTTGCATTGTTTGCTTTTAGATATGATGTAGTTAATGTGAATTTAATAGACAAGCCTGACTGGTTGATAGAAAAGAGCCCCCTTAACAAAGTTCCTTGTATCGAGCTGGAAGGAGGAGAAACACTGTATGAAAGTCTAATTATCGCTGAATACTTGGATAATGCGTACCCTCAAAACAAACTATACCCAAATGATCCTTTAGCAAAGGCTAAAGATAAGTTATTGATCGATAGATTTAATACAGTGATTGCAACTATGCATAGGGTATTCGTTTTATACTGATTCCATTTAGAAATATTTACATGTATTCTCGTCTATAATTTTCAAATACATTCCCATGATGGTCTTATTGTATTTGACTTTTAGGGATTGTCGGAAACAGCATTGGTACAAGATGTATTCAACGAGGCGTTAACTGGCCTAGAATTCTTTGATCGGGAGTTGGTGAAAAGAGGAACTCCCTTTTTCGGAGGCAGCAAACCCGGTATGCTGGACTTAATGATATGGCCATGGTGTGAAAGGGCAGATGTAATAAGAATTATAAAGGGAGAGCAGTATGTCTTACCTCGAGATCGTTTCTTACGACTGGTAATTATCATTATCAGAAGCTGACATATATAGGGATGTTTCCTGAAACAAAAAGGAATAATGGATTTTAACAAAAGAATCAATTTTTGTTATAGAACATGTAGCCTCTCCGATGCATTTTTTGCTACTTGTCCAATCGTGTGTGACGTCTGAAAATATACTAGTTCGCGTCCTTTGATTTTATTTTGAAAGATAAAAAAAAAGCAAAAATGTAGACTAATATCTATCAGACGTCACGCGCAATATTACCGTGATTGCATACCTCACAACCGATTCAAACAAGAACGCATAGCTCTAAAAATTAGCGACAAGTTTTGTTTCTAAACAAAAGTTTCTCTTTTTTTGTTGAAATGTATTATCTCTTAAAGAGTTTGTCCCAGAGATTTTAAAACGTCTCATATATCGATTGTAATAAAAATTTTTATGTAATATAGCTTGAATGGAGAGTTGCCATGAAAGAAGATCCTGCAGTGAGTGGCAGCTTCCTGGATGCCGAAATGCACGCCAAGTACATGCGTAGTCGTCTAGCTGGGACACCTCAGTACGATTTAATAGCTAACACCTAAAGATAATTTAGCCTATGTCCCATTTTGTTTGCAATATTAAAATCAAGCGATACTCCACTTTGTATGTGCCATTTCTTTCAGCGTAATAAATTATATTTTATAATAAATATATATATATACACATGTATATATTAAAAAATAAAATTGATATTGTGTATATCTAAAACAAATACTAACTAGTTTATAAAACAGAGCATTTATTTTAATTGTTATATTGATTAACATGTGAAAATAAAAATTTCTTTTGCATAAAAGTTACATACGTTTTTACATATATACATTTTTTAGACAGGTATGGGCGAGTTTTTCTAATTCATCGATTAATCAATCGTATTGTGCATAAATATAAGTTTACTTCGTAAAAGATGCATGTGCACATGATACAATTGATCAATCGATGAATTAAAAAACTCGCTTTATTTATACAAAGAATATTTCAAATGTCATGCAAATTCTTGCACCTACGTACATCTAAAATATGTTTATTACAATGGTATTACATATATTTACATATATATCTCAATGTGACACATTACTTTTAAATGTTTCTACTGAAATATTTCATGATTGGTGTTCATTATGTTATTGGCAATATTACTTGATATACGACAGTGACGATTACATATGTAGTTAATTGATTAATAGTAAAAAAGATATCAAAATTAAAATATTATAAATTCCCACATTCATTTTATAAAATGAATTCAATGTTTATAAAAGCTGACATAATTGGCAATTTGTAAACTGTGTCCTGACAGATGTATAACATACTAAAAACTTACAAAAAGCAAATAAATAAATATAAATTTCTTACAGGTGTTAAACATTTCCAAAAATCAATAAATATGTTCCATAAATAAGGAAACATATGAAGACCAAGCATGCTGCTATCATAAAGGACTTTGAGTTTTCCTTTCTTAAATTTTGCAACTCCTTTTCATTTCGCCCGAGAACTTCCTTAACTTCCTCCAGCTCGTTCTCCAATTTCTCTCGATTTTCTGTGGTAAGTAATTTCGTCTTAAGTTTCCTTTCGATTACTTCGACTCTGTACAAGGTATCTTTTAAACTCTCTTCCACATGTTCCATCTAAAATGTAAAGATTAAAATAATTTGGAACTTTCAGTCGACAGGTTGAAAAAAAGCAACCAGATTATCAGTACCTTCGTGATGATGGTATCATGTCGTGTCATTGTGTACAGTCGAATGTACACTCAGTATCACTCAATGAATTTCTTGACACTTGCAAAGTTGTATTTCTATTAACAAGTGTGACACATGTTGCTACATGTGAGGAAATAAACTAAAGAGAGTCAGCTGACGATATATGTTGTACATACAGCGTTGAGAGTGCCATCATGCTTGAAGCTGCTCCAGGCTCCAGCTTGCGAATGAATCGCATCTAGATACATGTTCCTGCACCATGATTGTTGGTTCAAGAAAAAACTCAGTCGTTTTAAAAACTAAGGTAATTTTCACTAAAAACTCCGATTAATTTGATCGTCGATTAATTCATCGATACCTGTCCTATTTTGTTAACACAGAGAGAATTATTGATTTTTTGTCGACACATGGAAAAAAGTTAGATTAATAGAAATAAATTATACACAATTAGAATTTTAGTTTATGTTTAAGTCTATTAGTTGAACTTTAATTATCGATTAACTTAATCGAATTTTAATTTTAATTTTATTGTTTTATGCTGTCACGACTAATGAATTGCTAAATTAATAAATAATATTATTGAAAATTGCAATATTTTTCTATTGTTAACTATGTCAAAAGTTAAGATGACTTAATAATTGTAACTGCATTAAATATTGATTTTTTGATTTATCTTTTTACATCACGTTTTATACTAATGAGGACAAAATTCAAAGTGTTTCTATTAATGTCACTTTTAAACATGCATTCATTTACATATATTCCTATGAATTAGATAAGGATAACAAGGAATAAACATTATAAACTAGGTGATCTAAACGAGACAAATTTAGACACTTCAATATTTCATTGTTAATAATTATAAATATAATTTGTTTCATAACTTCAGTATATTGTACAGAGAATAACCTTTGATCGCTAATTAGAGAGTTTCAAATTACAATCTGTATATCCGTGTCCAGAGAGATGTTTTCCATGATCTTACAATTAACTTATCCACAAAAATGATCAAATGTAGCTCGCTGCCTTCAATGTTATCTACCTTGCTAAAAGATAGTATCCGTATCGACATTTTTTTTTCTTCGTTCAACAATTATAAAAACGATGATCAAACGATGTGTGAAGCTTTTGGCTCCAAATGATAAATAAAACGATTAATAGAGGATAACAAAATAAATAAAGATGCAACAATAGAACTATTAAGTTATCACTTGGTCTAGTTCATCAATCTTTCATCTTTATATGAAAAGAAAATCGACCGAAAACTGCTCCCACAATATATTTATTCGCTTCTAAGTGAATAAATATTGGTAGCTAAACCACTGTTTCACACTTTTAAGCTACAACACTTTCGTACACATCTTCTGAACCTACAAGGAGTTATTTATAGTATTTCCGAGTATTATTGCAAAGATAACGCAATGATATGTATACATCTTAAAGTACAAATGATAATCATAAATCAAATGTAAGTTGAGTAGTAATATGCTCCAAGTTTTACAATATCAGTAATACAGCGAGGAATGAGAGAATATATATAAAAATTACGCCTATTCTTTATTTCTTTCTAAAAAAATAATTTTTTTTGTTTCGTTATTTCCGAATTGCAACATTATTAATATAAATCGATTAATTGAAAAATAATAAAACGTACGTGATAACATCTGTTATTAAAAAATTGATCATTCAGTGATTTGACACACACCATTACACAACAATTTCCAGGTTAAAATATTATGTTTTAGATTCGAAAATGATTGACAAAATTCATTAAAGTTTTATGAAATGGCAAATCCATAATTGACATATTAGAAAAATACAAGCTAATTATCATCATACTAGAGATAAGTGATAACAAAATTATTGTCGATAATAGTTCTTGTATAGTACAGTTCTTATACAGTACTAGACATAGAACTGTTCCAACAAAGAGCACAATGCCTATATACATATATTTTAATAGATATATAAAGATATAAAGATTTCTCTAGAAAAAACCGAGCAATTTCGCAAAAATAGTAGGGTAACAAGAACACAAGTTACATTGTCGTGCGAAATATTAAGAAATCGATAACACACGTGAATTTTTCATTAAATCAGACAATTTGCTCATCGCTATATTATTAACTTTGCTTTATGATTAATCGTGCTGCTCTTAATTTGATTCTAGAGATGGAAAACTGATTCAACAGACCAGGTGATATCGTGGACATATTTTACACTTCATATAAATTCTAAAAATCTTGAAATCAGGTATGAGTATAAATACCGAGACTCCGACTTATGTGTTACTATATAACAATTCATGAATCCAAACACTTTCAAAAATCCAATAGTTTCAAGAAAAAGACAAAAAAACTTTAGGAACGCGGAAGCTTTGAAATGCTGAAGACTCACTGGAACACAAAACATTTAACATTTGAGGAAATATTGATTTCGCAAATATCCAACATGTAACTAATTTATGTGAAAATGTTTTGTGTTCGCATATATGTCTATTTAGCAACTCATTTTTAGGAGAATGATACTCTCTCTCTATGGACGATCATTCGGTATCCAAATATATTTTAAGTGCTCTCTCCCGACGTGGACTATAACTCGAAGTAGTAGAAAGCGGCGTTAAGCGTGAATTTTCCTTAAAAGCGATCTCCATTACCTCGTCAGCATTTAATTGTTTTGGTTTTTCTCTATTGTCCCTAAAACAATCCAAACGTTTAGTGAAATTAAAAGGTATTTCGTACATCAATTTAACAAATATAATAAATATATACCTGTACAAGAAGACGGCACCATCTTCAAAATTGTAAGATAAACTATCGTGATGTTCGTTCCAATCATGCTCGTTTTGGATTCGAAGCACAGAATTGTCACACGGAAAACTACCTTTCCCCTTTGCTATATCTATATGCTCCTCAGGAATATCTGATGTTGAGGAAAGCTAAAAAAAAAAGAACAATAATTATTTAAGTCCATTTTATCTTCTTATCGATACAAAACGACTTTTTTTTACGTGACTTACTTTCTTTTTCAGTTCTTCAACAGTTCTATTATCCATAACAATTTCTTGAAATTGTCCCAATTGCAATTTTGCTGGTAGCCACCTTCTGACAAACAGGACAATCTGATTGGTATCTGTGACTGTCTCTTTATCTGATAGTTCTTGAACAATCATTTCAAACTGCGAATGAAATTGGAGATCCTCAAATTTCTGTTCGTTTAGAAATACTTTTGAGGCTGTTTTGTAATACTTTTTCCTAAGTCGGCATTTTTCATATGGTATATCTATATCATATTTTCTCTTTATTTCTGCCAGTATCTCTTTTTTTGCATGTCCAACCGTCATATCTTTCGAGACAATCCATTCACATAAAAATTTGTAAGGCTAGAATTTTTATCCACATAATAAGAAATCTTGATAACACACTAATGACACACAGATTTTTCTTTCTAAGCATGCAAAACATAAAAAATATGATACAAACCTCAGTGGAGTCGATTAATAGTTGATACAATTTTACTTTAAATTCTCCATTACGCAAAGCTCGGCCGAGTTTCACATTAAATCTCTCACCATCCTCGTACGAACTAAGCTGTTCCATCAAACAATTGCATTCTGATTCATCAGAATTCGATAGATGAAACACTTTAAAATACTCCACAGGTACACCCACAAATGGTTCTAAATCTTTCTTCAACGTGTTCAATCTCATTCTTTTATCCACTAATACTTTAAGTACTGTAAAAAAGAAAGAGATTATTAAATTATAGAACCAATAGTCATAGTCATTAAAACGTTGATTTTAACGACATACAGTTTTGTTGAGTACTATCAGTATATGGTGTAGCTCTAAAGTAATAATCGGAGTCATCATCAATATCCCAGTTTTCTATTTCGAATCGCTTTGAAATCTTATAGTATAAGTTGCGCCTTCGAAATTTTGATGTTACGTTGCAATCACATCTATCCCACGCTTGTGGTTCAATATCGACACCCTCTGGTGCATCGCCAACCAACGTTTTATCACTATCACTAAGGCTGCTATCTTCACTATTACTTTGTTCAGGAGTATACCATTCCTCAGCTTCCCCTAACTGAGGACTTATATTTCGTATAGTAGCATCCTCGTTAGTTCGTGCACTTTTCAAGGGTTCATTGCATCTCAAATTAACATCCCAATCAGATTCATCAACGAATATAAGTGGACCACTAGTAACAGACTTTTCCTTTTCTTCGTATTTATCATCTAACAATGGGATATTTAGTTCTTCCAATGTTTCTGCATAAAAATTATAACAAATTAGAATGTTTGTAATTACAATTGTAACTACTATCTGACATTCTATAAGCTATTTAAAAATCGTACCTTTACTTGTATCTGGTAACTGAACATGCAGAGAGATAACATGTCTAAAATTTCCTATAATTCTGTGTACTGTAGATTCTTGAAAAGGTTTGCTACTATCTATATCATACATCGTTGATATGAATACTTTATTCGCGTTATAAAATCCTTCAGTTTGAAGATCACTATCATCATTTTCCACTGGTCTAGTTTCCGGGAATTTTTGCAATATTACTTTCATTTGCTTAGGATCCATATTAATAATTTTTCCTACGGTTTGTTTATATTCTTTAACACTTTGCGACAATAAACCTCGGATATTGATCGGACCGTCAATTACCTCCTCTCGAGTTACGTCTATGACAAATACTTTAGTTGCAACTCCTGAAACATAACATTTACAAAGTTTGAATTGTGACTGTATATAATTCATTTCACACACACATCCATCTAATTCCGTACTCACCACCCGGTAAATACGTCTCAAACTTTTGATCTTTGCGACGAATTTCTAATAATAAATCGAATCGACGTGAAAAACGCCATATATTTCCAACAGATTCATGCTCTCGATCATCGTAACTACATTCTATTAAATCAGTATTATGTTCATAAACATAACTAACTAAACGACACTGATCCAAACTCACTACATTTTCAAGACCAAATTTCTTATACGCTTTTTCTGTTGCTTCGGTCCAAGTGATATCAGGCATGACAAATAATTTGACATTCGTCAATTTCCCTTCTACCGGATGATGACAGTATACTTTCAACTTAGCTATAGACATTTTCTCACGATTTTTTCTATCGTTATCTTCACTTTCTTTCATTTTCTTTAATAGCTCCTATAAATAAGATGGTAAAAATAATGTATTAAATAATATAGATTATCTTAAAAAAAAGGAAGACTAGAAAAGCTTTTGCATATACAATTGTAAAAGATATCTCTTACAATTAAAATATCTTAATTATTGAACAAAAATTTTCATTATTCTATTATAATAAATAAATTATAATAATTAATTATGTTTAAATAAATTTAAACTGCAGTTGTAAATTGAATAGTTTAAGAATTTATTCTATTCGAATTTTACAAACTATTTTAATTTAAAGACTACTACAATATAATTCATTCAAATTTGTCTCTAAATTCTAGTTTTTATTTACATTACTTGTAATGTACAAATAATATACATTATCTGTATATTATTTGTATATTACCTGAATGTGTTGCGGAAAATCTTGAGTTTGCATAGGTAAAGCATTACGAGCACGATCGATTTGCCTATACATGAGCATATACGCATTCGTGCTACTGCTATATGCACCGCTATAATATGCCCTCGAAGGTCCACCACCATATGTTTTATGAATATCATCGTCAGTTATCTGAAGATGTAACACAATCGAAAAAATTATTAACAATGTTAAGAAATACAATAAATTATTGCAAAATTAATTTTCATACCTGAGTTACGCTTTGGTCATTAAAACATAACCATTCTTGTGTCCTGAAATCTTTTATATAAGCGTAATAATGACCTCCGCTCGCACTGCCGCTATGAATCATGATTGAGAACAGTTCATATGTGTATGGGCCTTTTCCCAGCATATAAGCATTACGATTCTTTTCATTCTCATGATTATGCGTAATACAGCTCGACGTTGATGGTCCATTGCTCATATCAATACCTGAAGATGGACATACATATCCTCTAATAATTCTGAAAATTGGTTCGATAAATGATCACACCTATAATATTATACCTTCATCATCGTCTTGATCATGACTGGCTGAATGATTACTGTTAGAAAGGCTGTTGTCACACGGTACACAATCATCATCTAATGTACCACTGTCTGTCGTGGAACTATCATCACATTTGATACCTAAACCAATATCTTCTTCACCACCAGGAGATTCTTGACTCGTTGTGGATGAAATAAAAGAGTTCAAATTTAATACGTATGGAAACGTGACTCTGAAATGGCATAAATCATAGTAATGTGAAATTATTTCAAAATTACAAATAAAACGTTCATTGATCAAGTATTGTGTGATTTACATACTTATCGTTGAGCTTGATTCTGTGAAAGGTTTTGTAATCAAAATCAAACCGCTTGAGATGTAAAGTTAATAGATATGGAAATTTCGTAAACTTCAATCCTTTATGCGCGTCACACTTTTTATTGCATTTTTCACAATGATACTGATTAGCTCCTTCCAATGTTTCATATTGAACAAATGCTCTAATTGCTTCTTCCTACAAGAAAAAGAGCTTCTTTCTTATATATATAAATATAAATGGTATTTCAAATTGCAGTAATATTTACCACACTGTTATATGCAACATTGCTTCCAAATGGCCTAACTGGTAATGGGATATCAAGAAATGTATCTTCTCTTGATTTTTCTGTTCCACACTCAAGACATTTAACGTAATCGGTCATCTTTCCTAGCGACATAGAAAGCAAATTACAGATATTTTCATAACTCACATATAATGATATTTTGTACCTTCGTAAAGTCTATTAATTAGATCCGCTTGTTCTGTATTTTTGAATTTTTGTTCTAATGCATCAAACATAACTCTACAAAGCTCTTGAATATCGTGTTGTTGCCATGCTTCGGTAGAATCCCATCCAAAACTTTTCGTTAAGGACGTAGTCTCCACTGCAGACCTTGTAGATGTCTATTTGTAAAAAATGTAATTATATTATTAAAAATTATTTCAAAAATTATATTAAACGCACACATGAAAAATATACATATACAGTGCGAACTTATTAAACACATATTATACCTGTAAATTGAGAAATAACTTCTGTAATTGATACGGTATGCTTAGAGCTTCATCCTTTTCTGAACTATCTATATATTCCCAATTGTAAAGTGCATTACGAAATTCTGGTGTCATATACAAAGCTTGGAGAAGACTATTCAAGTAACAAGTCATTGCTTGATTGACTAAACCGACATAGCCTTAAAGAAATTATAAAATAAATTATGCAGATATATATTATGAAATACTAATAAAAATATTTTTATTGATATATGCAAATTTATATTAAAATAATTCTTAAATGGTGCTTACATACTTGTTTCAGTTTTAATAAAAGTTCTGAAATTAAGTTCTCTACGATATCTAATATCATCTCTAACGTCTTCCCTAACAATATTTTCCTCAGTCCATCGTGGATGAAGGGACGGTGCACCTGTTACATTAAACGTTGGCAGATTATAATCCATGTTTTTTTGAGACGATGCCATATCAATGACAAAGGGTTCTGTTGGATGAACGACAAACAGAGTATTTTTAATTTCAGGTGAACTTGGATCAACCGAAAAATCCACTCCAACCTGATCCATCGTTTTGTCTTTCAACTCGGATAAATCAATCTAATATTGGACATAATATGAACTATATTAGAACACATATTTATTACACATCACATATATAGTATTGTATATTTAAAAAGATGTAATTAAAATAACCAGTGTGCATAACGACGTGCGTAGAAGCAACCTAAAACTGTCCGGTTGCATATGATAATGTTCTTCGATATGGTTGTAAAGATCCTTTACGCGTGTAGATACATGTAAGGGAAATTTGTCGCTAGTGCAAAGTTTATGGTTAGCCTCATAAGGCATATTAAACTGAACGACACATACTTGAGTCTTTTCACCAGCTTTGCAAACCATGATCTGTAAACAAAATGCCAAATATATAAATCTTATTAAATTATATATTTATTGTAATAATTAATTGTTATTTGAGATATTCTTATGACAAAACAATTTTTGTTTAAAAGTAGTAACATTATCTCCTTTAGTGTAGATATAAATACTATTGCAACAGTGCCAATTTGTATCTAACTTTAAATAAAATTGCGTATTATAAAACTTTTATACATAATTCGATTATAAAAATAAAAATCTTTAGAATGAATAATTAAAAATATTTTAGTACTATTTATTAAGAAAATTATTGCGTTATAACACATGACACCAGAACGAAAGAAGCACAATATTTTTCATTTTATTAATGGATACAGAATTTGGAAAGGTGATTATTAAAAGCTTATCAGATACTCTTTTGAGTAGATAAAAATTGGCATTCTGCCATACTGATGGTGGAAAATGAGCAAGATCTACGCAACACAGCAGGATGCTGTTCTGCGTGGCATGACACAGTACGGAAAGCCTATAGAGCCTCCAGCTATATTTAGAATGTCTAAACCAAGCTTGTGAAATGGCTCTCTTTTCTGAGATCGCAACCCATCTCTCTTTCCACGCGTCTCTCTGCTTTCCTATTTTATAATCTTTCCTTTTTTCTTAACAGTGAGTCAAAATTTAAGTATTAAACAATTATCACAATTGTTTCATTACTAATTATAATCTTTCGCTTGAACTACTCTATGATTTTGCATATTCTTATTTAGTTATTACATATATACACACATAAGCCGTGATCCATTCTGTTTTATTATATATCTAAAAATAGGAATTGTCTTGATCTATTTATCATTATACGTGACATTGGCTTTTTTTTTAAATTACAAGTAATATGTATATTGGAGAATAATAAATAATATGCGCACAAAATTTATGTTAATCACGTACATTTAAAATGTTTTATAAAGAGTTGAAACATTTAAGAATTAGATCAGAATTTATTATTAAAACTTACCTATTTTTTTACTGGACTATTATCGATGTATGCTTTAATAGAAAGTTTATTCCTAATCAACTGATTCAACCTAAAAATGTATAATAATTGGTATAAATATATAATATTAAAAATATATATATTAAACATGTATATTATATTAAAAGTATATATTTAAAAAAAATAATTTAAAGATTATTAATAAGATAAATATTGTTACAAGCAACATGTGCTGTTCAATACAAGTAAATTTTATCAAAATAAAATTTTATATTTTTTAATAGTACTTTCTATAATGTATTTACTTTTGCGATATGCACTTAATCGCATAAAAACTTTGTTAGATATGATCAATTTTACAGAGTGATATAAATATCAATCTATTCAATTGTAGATAAACATAACTGACATTTGTAATAATTGATATAAATGATTATGATAACATAAGATACAATAATTAAAAATAAGAGATTCGAAGTGTAATAAAAAACGACTCCGGCAGTCTTTGCAAGATTTATATCCAAATACTTCACGTAGAAGACACAGAAGGAGCAACGGAAAAGTAACTGTCTTAAACAAATCGGCATCGACGGGATCCTCTCTCATTGGGGATCTCTTGATCGTGCCGCATTGCTACAATCATTCACGCGTCACGCGTGTATTACGCGCGTTATGTAAATAACGAGTATCTAATATCTAATCGTAAAGATAACATATAAGAGCACGTTAGGTCCATGACGGCACGACACTCAGGAGATCGGAATGCGTCGCCGCGTCGAAGAAAGCTCTGCCAAGAGCTGTCCTCCCGATATCGTTTCCGATAGCGCGTATTCCAAGAACCGACTCCGCGATCGGCAGTGAGATCGACGCGGAATCGCGTGTCGCGCGCGTGTGGAATGGTCGCCGATCCGGTGACCGACGGTCCGACGGCTTCAAACGGACATTACCGCGGATTGCTGCGACCCGGTCGTAGAGGGTAGACCCGCCGAGACGGTTGCGCGAACGATTGAACAGCCGACCGAACGAAATTCCGCGATGACAGAACGGAGACTGGCCCCGAGAGAGAGTCCCCAGCGTCTCTCTTTCGCTCCCCCGTGCGTTCCCGTGCCGCGCGTTCCCGGCGTGTTTCCCCGGCGAGTATCGCAGGATCCACCCGGCGACCCGTTCCCGACGTGCCTGACGACGTGTCCGACGCAGCCGAGCTGCCGGAGCCGCGAACGGTCCGCATCAACCTCACGATTCAGGAACTGACCTTTTACCGAAATCACTGACACATGTGCAACGCACTCACTTTACGCCATGTTTTCCTGGACGGCGCATCATTCGCTCGCAGTGGATGTGTGTGGATGCGGCAGGGGCGGGGAGGGGGGATGAAACGGGGAGAAGCAAACGACCGATTGGTGCTGCGCCCTACTGTTGCCTTTCGGAGGTAACGCAGGTAACGGGATCTCGGAAAAGGTAGGGGGTCGATTGCGTCGATTGTGTATCTTGAGATAGGTGAAAATTACGAAAAGGAACGATTCACACTCGAATATTTGTAATAATCTCATCAGTTAACACCTAGTGAATTTTCTCACCTTTGTAATTTTCACCTCGTTCGAAGATACGACCTCCTGGAATTTTTTTCTCTTCAGCAGTTTTCCTTTTTTCTTTTTTTTTTACTTTTTCTCTCGAATATATGCGGCACCACATTTATTTCGTGAATACCAAACACAATCCCGTATGTACGTGTCAATATGTATATATATGTATATATATATATATATACACGATTAAATATATATGTATACGATATAAATGTACACCCAAGGACTTCGATTCTTTCCCTCGGAAATTTTCACAAACTGAGAAACGACTACCTTCCCAGGTAGAACACGCCCTATAAGCGCATAATATTATTTAATATTTTAAGCATATTCTTAGAATATTAATTGTACATTTAATATTCTAAGAATATGCTTAAAATATTAAATAATATTATGCGCTTATAGGGCGGAGTCATAATTAAGTCATAATGGTATCACAGGACTTCATCATGATGTCAATTGATACCAAAAAATTGACTTATAAGTGACGAATGAGGTCATGATGATGTCCTCATGACTTCTGTGTTCTACTTCGGTTTTTACATTAATGCTCATATATAGTCCGTGTGCGATTAACGACACGACTACGTCCGCTTACAACTAAATTTGACGTAAAGACGAAATAACCTGAAGTTTTAGAAGTTTTAAAAAAGTAACCGAGGGAAAGAATCGAAGTCCTTGGGTGTACATATATTTGGTACATTACAGGTCCATCCAAAGTATATTACATTATTGTCATTCCAGAGATACATTTTATCAACGATGGAATAAAAGCAACTGGTGTATTTTTGAGCACGTTTGAATTTAATATTAAAAAATCCTGATGATTAAATAAAATGTTAAGAATAAATTATAACTTTCAAATTAATTTCGAGCATTTGGGCAAAATTTGTCTTCATTTAAACCTTCTTTTGATTTCTCTTTTGATGTTTCTGTGTTAAATTATTATGAATATTATATATAAATGTAAATAAAAATAAATATGCATATATAATATATTTGAGAAAAAATAAAATGTAATGTAGTGTTTATCCCCAGATTTCTCAGTAGATTTATATAAATTAATAGATAATTAATATTATCGAAATGCTTTGTTTATTTGCGTAGACAATTAATTAAACCGTTGAATTTATTATTAACAATAATAACAATAAAGACCATAGAATATCGTATTAGAATGTGAGACATGAGTTGTCAAAGCTATGACATGAAGTGCGTCACAAACGAATGACGTTTCCTGTACGCGTTTTATCCCCATACGATAATACAAATAAATCAACAGATTCTATATTTTTTTTAGCGAACAAGATTTATATGCATGCGATTAATCGCGATTGGATTTCATTCAGGAAACTTGGAGAAAGCTGGAAAAGGATATGAAGTGCAATTAAAATCCCAATAACGAAATACAAAATAATTTCAGTGTTTCACGAGGAATGTCCGCTTGTTATCGGACGTGCTGTATACTTTTGCTTTTTTATTCGTTCCTGGATTTTGAAACGAGAGCTCCCAGATGACGCTACCGTAAGTGTGACGCAGGTCGTTTTCTTTTTTTTTCTCGTTATGTGACGTTACTCCATAGCGCTCCATTCTCTCTGCTTCACCATGGCGTTGACAAGCCACGACGTATGGGAGATGTCAATGGGAATCTGACGCGTTGACGAATCGAGATTACATCGGGAACGCAACATGGATCTGGCCAAGTCGTTCTTCAATGTTCGCGATCACGATGGTTACGTTGGGAAAGAGGAACATAACGTAAGTAGAATCATTACGATGCTGGGTTGACTTCTGCGAGATTGCCCGTAGATTAACATGTGGAATCGAATTCGATTAACACCTTATTGTCCAAATTTATCAAAGATTTATCATGGCTCTTTCAATATGTAAAAATATATTAAATAAAACAGAAACGAACAGGTGAATACAGTGTCTAGAAAAGTGACTCCAACTTTGAATTTCTAATGATAAAGAGAAAGAATGAAAAATGAATTATAAAAAATAATGAATAATATAATTGTATGAAAATTAAAACTGATAAAAAATAAATATAAATAATAAAATTGATGTACAACTTGGGAATTGTAATAGAAAGTTAAAAAAATTTTTTTAATGGAAACTCGAAAAATATTGATATACATCAGTAAAAATTCTCCTTGATTATTGCACTTGTTTGTCAAATATAATTTTATGTTTTAGAAAAATATAGAAACAGCTATTTCCGAAGATGAGGTCGAAGTAGAAGTTGGAAGTTTGTGTGGTGAGGCTTTGTCGCCTGCACCAGGTGGTCCATTTTCAGCGTTAACTCCATCCATGTGGCCGCAAGATATCTTAGCTAAATTGAATCAACCTGATGATCCAAATTCACAACCTGAATATAGGTAAGACTTATATGTATCAAATAATGTACAAAAGTATTAAACTTTTTTTGAAATTTATATTTAAAAAACTGCATTTATATAAAAAAATATAGTAAAATAATTTTGCAAATTAATATTTGCAGTTAGAAATTAATATTTATAACTGTTCCATCAATCTAGGTTTGATGAATTTGGCTTTCGTGTGGAAGAAGAAGACGGTCCTGAACAAAATTCAAAAAAATTACTGGGAATACCATTTGTTGAGGATCCTCAACATAGGTTAATTAAAATATTTTCATAACATATTTAATAAAATATTGCAATTGTATTTATAATAGAGATATAAAAATAGATAAAATTGAAACATATCCTCTTTTAGATTGCAATGGGTTGCTCTTTTAGAATTTAGCCATAATAAAGAAGTGGCAGAACTCTCCTGGCAAAATATGGACCGAAATCTACCACGTACAGATAAATTACGTGAAATGGTTCGCCGTGGCATACCTCATTCCTTGAGACCTCAAATTTGGATGCGCATGTCAGGTATAAACAATGAAAACAAATTTTAGAGATGACAAGTTATGATGAAAATATATCTTTAATTACAGGAGCATTTCAGAAAAAGTGTTCATCGGAAATAATGTACAAAGATATAGTGAAAGCCTCGAGTAATGATGCATTAATGACCAATAAGCAAATAGAAAAAGATCTTCTTCGCATTATGCCAGCCAATGCGTGTTTCAGTCATCTCCATAGTACTGGTATACCTCGTTTAAGACGCGTTATGCGTGCCTTAGCTTGGTTATATCCTGATATTGGGTATGGAGAAGTACAAATATAATTAATTTTAACAACATTATTTTATTAAGTTAATTACATAATATTAATATATAATTTTTATCCTGTTATATCAAGTTACTGTCAAGGTACGGGTACAATGGCAGCGTCATTATTATTACTTTTGGAAGAGGAAGATGCATTCTGGATGATGGCAACAATAGTGGAAGATTTGTTACCAGCTTCTTATTACTCTTCGACATTATTAGGTAATACATTTTGTCAACCTTATAGAATATTTGAAGTTACGAAAATTGCCAATTGTAATATTAAATTATTATTGTTTCCATAGGTATTCAAGCCGATCAAAAAGTACTTCGCACATTAGTAGCTAATTACCTTCCTGACATAGATCACGTTTTACTGCAACATGACATAGAATTAAGTCTTATATCTCTACACTGGTTTCTGACTTTATTTGCATCAGTTGTGCATATGAAAATATTACTACGAATATGGGATATGTTCCTTTTTGATGGATCTATAGTTTTATTCCAAATTACGCTTGGGATGTTGAAGATAAAAGGTATATATTTTCAATATATATTTATTATATATTTTAAGCGATCTATATTATTTTATACAATTGCACATGCTTATAATTTTTTTTTTCCCCCAGAAACAGACTTGAGACAACTAGAGAACTCTGCACAAATATTTAATGCTCTCTCAGACATACCAGGAGACATTGATGATGTGGACCAATTATTCAACGTATGTTTCTCTTGATTGTTTCTCTTGACAATTTTAGAAGCATGTTATAATGTAGTCTATTTTAGTATAAATTCAATATTTTTTAGGTATCTTTAGAAGTTAGTGGATCACTGACACACGTGTTAGTTGAGACTCATCGACGTCGTCATTTAGCTTATTTAATGGCTGATCAAGGCGGATTGGTAGGAAATCCAGATGCAGTACCGAATTTACCAAAACAACATTTAAATAGGTATAAGTGATGAAAAATGCATTATGTAATTCCTATTTAATAATAATTGATGATCACAATAATTTGAATTTTTTTTATATTTGTATATATCCTTTGTGATCTTTTTACAGACGTCAAATGAAGCGAAACAAATCAATGTTGCAAACAATTTTATTTGGAAATGATGATGGCGAAGATGATGCAAAATCTAAAAATATTCGTCAAACAGGTATGTATACATAGCGTCATGTAGAATTTTTAATAAAATTTATCTGTATTTAATTTAATATATGAACTTTTAGAAATTCTAGTCGATCTAAGGGAAGCCGTCTTACAAGTTGCAAGACATTTCATAAATGTCGATCCAAAATTAAATAATATTGTTCTTATAGCAGATTATACAATGGAAAGTCATGCAAAAGATCATGACAATTATGTTAATGTGTCGCGGACACGGAAAAGAAGAGCAAAAGCATTACTAGGTAATTAGGTATACAAATATCTTTTCTATTATATACTATAATGATATGATTTTAACAATAATAATAAAAACAGACTCATAACAATGAAAATAAAAACTCATATAATTTAAGAAATCAAATGAATATAAAAGAATCAAGATGAAATCAAAAATCAAGCTGTTCTATACAAATATATTGATTTTGTTACAGATTTTGAAAGACATGATGACGATGAGCTTGGTTTCAGAAAGAATGATATAATTACAATCATTAGTCAAAAAGATGAACATTGCTGGGTAGGAGAACTTAACGGGCTGAGAGGTAATATAAATAACGAAAGAAATCTTACTCAATATTATCTCAAATATTATTTGAGTATTATGATGAAATAAATTTATGATAGGAATCATGTTAATTTTTTTCAAACAACAATTAGTTTAATTATTTATATTTTTTATTTTTTAATATTTTTTTTAAATGTATGTTTTATGTTTTGTGTTATCTTCTTTGCGATTTTTTGTAATATGCTGATAATAATCATACAGATCTACAAAACGAATTATCTTATTTTCTTATTTTAAGTGATAATTTTTTCAAAATGTATTTTAGTCTAACAATATATTTCTAGGATGGTTTCCTGCGAAATTTGTAGAATTGCTGGATGAACGAAGTAAACAATATACATGCGCTGGAGACGATGCGGTTAGCGAAGCTGTTACGGATTTAGTAAGGGGTACATTATGTCCTACTGTGAAAGCAGTCTTAGAGCATGGAATGAAAAGACCATCATTTTTGGGTGGACCGTGTCATCCGTGGTTATTTATAGAAGAAGCTTCTAACAGAGAAGTGGAAAAAGACTTCAATTCTGTTTATAGTCGACTGGTGCTGTGCAAAACGTATAGATTGGATGAAGATGGCAAAGTTCTTACGCCAGAAGAGGTATCTCAGATTATATTTATTTTTCTTGCATATATATTTGATTAAAGAGTCTATGAAAAAGCTGCCAACTGATCACGTGCTTCTTGCTATAGTTGCTATGGCTGCGTTCTGAATTACGTACAAAATGCATAATACATCATTTGTCCTTGTTGTTCACCGAAAACTAAAGAAGGATAAAATGATATCTCGTGCGCTTCATGCGTAATTAGGAACACACTCTATGACTGCGTTCCGTTACGCACATAATGCGTATGAATGTATTTTATCCTTTTTTAATATTCTGCGAATAACCAGAATAGAATGATATCTCATGTATGCAACGGAACACAATCTATGTAATTTTTGTGATTTTTGGTCAGAATCACGTGATCAGTTGACGTCATTAATGATCGTGTTTAGCAGATTCAACTGTTGCCGAGCGGATTCATAGTACTCGCTGTTATTGAATGATCTAAAAGAATATACCAATAGCAACGAGCGTTCACGGATCCGCTCTGCAACAGTTGAGTCTGCTGAACGCGACCAATGGCTGCGTTCAGCAGACTCAACAGTTTTGCAACCGTTTTATGATTGTCTGCTGAGATAGGACCATTCTTCTAGATCTAAAAGTATGATCCAATTAGCGCGAAGGAAACTTCCAACAGTTGCAAAACAAACGTTCTGCTGAACGCAGCCAATGTCTCTTTCTTATAGCGTTTTCGGCCCGATCGGGTTTGTACCAACCTGGGTTGGATTAATCTTTCCTATTGATTGACGTTACACGCTCTACCAATAGGAGAGCACAATACGCCATTAATCCAATCCAGGTTGGTGCAAACCCGGACGAGTCGAAAACGCTATTAGGCTTTCTACATTCGATAAATAATAAAGGAAATTTTTCAGTTATTATATCGTTGTGTTCAATCTGTAAATTTAACACACGACAATGCACACGCTCAGATGGATGTGAAATTACGTTCGCTCATCTGTCTCGGTTTAAACGAACAGGTGCTTCATTTATGGCTGGAAGTCTTATGTTCCTGTGTAGAAGTAGTGCAAAAGTGGTAAATACAAACAAATTACCTGTGTGTGCTATACAATAATATCTATTTTCTATTACGATATATAATAGTATATATAATGTTTAGGTATCAACCGTGGAGCTTCATAAATAGTCCAGGTTGGGTGCAAATAAAATGTGAGTTAAGAATATTAAGTCAATTTGCATTTAACTTGAATCCTGACTGGGAACTACCACCTAAAAAGGAACAATTACAGCCTTTAAAAGATGGAGTTCGCGATATGCTAGTCAAACATCATTTATTTAGTTGGGATCTTTAGCAGATAAGATAGTTAGTAAGACCAATCTTCTACTTTTCGTCCAAAAACTTGGGATTTAATTTTCTCTCTAGTCTCTAATTTAATATAGAGTAAAAAAGTCAGGGTATATTGAAATATATATTTTGATTTAAAACCGATTTTTATAAACAATAGCAATCTTAACAATTGCAAAGATTTTTAGCGTCTAAAATTTTGAAGTTTAATGCACACTAATGACTAAGAAATGTAATGTACAAATGAATAATCTCGTTTTTATCATTATATACATAATTTATAACATAATTTATAGACGTTATAAAAGAAAGTTTATATTTATTTATATGCACAGACACTTAGTAAACAATATAGTAGAAGAAATCCTACTTATATATTAAATTTTTTTCTTCTCTTTAAATAAGCAAGCAAATAATATTTTAAGAAGCTTTTGAAAGTCCCTATCAAAGTAATTCTGTATCTGTACTAAAATAATTGACAGAGAAAAACAATATATCTATGAAATAAAAATATTGGGATAGAAAGTATTAGATTACCAAAGTTGTGTATTGTGTCTAATTATATAAATGTTGCTACGTAATTATATATTCCTTTATGAAATATTAGTTTTATATTTTTTCGTTATAAGAAAAATGTCGATATAGTCAACAAACAATATAATACACATAATACAAATAACATATATACAAATATATATTATATGACCTCTGTAGATATCTATGTATGTATAGAGAATATATATTGTCATATCTTCAAGCAAATAGATATGTTATGTAGTAATGTTATAATTTAAGGGCATAATCCAAAACGTCTTCTCCGAGAAAAATTTTACTCAAAATATAGTACATGTAACGTATAGTACAAATATTATATTATCGAGTAAAATTTTCCTCGAAGAGGACGTTTCGGAATGTAGCCTAAAAGATTTATTTTTAAGCAGTGCCTTCTTGATACACAAGTATAATTGAGATATTTTATATATATATTTAAAAGTTTTATTTTATATATATTTAAAAGTATTTACAAAATGTAAATTATCTATTTTCTTCCAAAGTGGAATACTGAACAAAGTGGAATGTAATTTATTTTATAGAACATATTTATGTAATAATGATATAATGTAGGATTTTTTATAGATACATTCTTGATGTATTTTCAATTAATCAAGTTTATGTTTTTTAGTACAACACATATCTGTAATTTTCATCAATAATTTTTAGAAACGGTTTTTCCACTTTAGCTTCAGTAGTTAAAGATGGAGTTTGTAAAAATTCGTCTTTATCAAATTTTAAGGGAGCCTTGTACTTTTCAATAGTCAATGCGTCAATGTGTAAATCATGTACGTCCAAGATATCTTCTTCATATATTGGTTTGTCAGAGGAATCAATCTCACACTTGCACGGTCGTTTTTTTATATAAATAAAATGTAAATCCATAACATTAGTGCCAGTTTTTCCCGTTTTAACTAAGTCCGCCCCCTTCTTGAAGCGCGAATAAAAATTATACGTATCGTTTTCTTTTAAGACATTTTCAGGTAACATGCGTTCTACTTCCATTATCTTTAATATTAAATGATCGATATGTTCATTAACATCTTCTTGAGAAGACTTTTCTATTGTGCTACTGGAATCTTCTTGTTCAACATTAAATTCTGCTACAAATCTACTCGTTTGCTGTCTTCTGTACGAATCCTGCGTTTCTCTGTCTGTCATTATTTCTTGTTTCGACTGTATATTTTCTTTGGTAGTCATAGATTTAATTTTTGCGTAAAAATCGTGCATTATGGGTGCAATGGCAGGATAGCCAAATGCACCTGCTGCATCAGTAGGACCATCTTGACCATCAGTACCTGCACTGAGCATCATCACATCGTACTCGACAAGTCGCGGATAAGTTTTGATTTTTGCTAGCCAATCCAGTGAAAAACGTAAAGCTAATTCCTGATTTCTACCGCCTTTTCCTTGACCTGTTACCACAACCGTAGGCTCTCCACCTCCTATTAAAACTATACCACCGAGATTGCCAATAAGACGATGAAAGATTTCGTCGATTTTATCAATAGATAATGAAAGTATTGGCATAGTCCGTACTTTGTCGTAAAATTCTTTTTTTTCTAGCTCATTTAGCAAAACGAGACATATCAAACTTGTTAAGTGAACATATGCTGAACTAACATCTCGTATATTTCCTGTGACATTATTCTTTAAGATTATTGGAGTTAATTTTTTGCGCGAAGCTTCAAGTTTCGCAGCTTCAAGAGCCATTGTATTGTTTCCTAGAATTATATTTGTCACATGTTTGAACTGTTTAGTGGCAGTTTTAGCTGTAGCTGGATTTAATAACGGTTTATCATTAAACGGCTCCTTGGACGTTATGACAGTCTTTAAATTATCCTCAAGTGACTGAAACAAATTATACTTTTTTAAAATAGCAACAACATGCTCCGGTGTTCTCGGATTATAAACAGTAGGACCACTGGCGATCAAGTCTACGGGATCACCGACAATATCGGATAATATCAGCGTAATAACGGACGTGGGATAGGCCATACGTGCCAGACCACCGCCTTTTACTAGAGATAGCTTTTGCCTCACGATGTTAAGCTCGGTGATATCGGCACCTGCGTTTTGAAGCTTCTTACAAAGTTCCAACTTGTCTTCTTGAGCCAAGACAGGCCTCGGCATGTACAGCAATGCGGAGCCTCCACCTGACACTAATACTACCAGAGTATCTGTCTCGGTCAACTTTTCGACCAGGTCTATAATGTCGTGCGTGGTGTCCAACGATCTGTCATCAGGTTGATTGTTGACGCCACCTTCGCGATAGTCTATCCTGCCGTTGTGCAACCTAGGGAAGCTAGATTTATCTTCGGAGGCCCACATAACGTCCCTCGACATACTCGGCACGCTGACAATGCCCTTCTTCAAAGTGTCGCCGAGCACTCGCTCGAGCTCCACAGCCATTCCCATAACCGCCTTACCGAATCCGACGAGGTAAACGTCCCCTTTAAGCGGGAAACTCCTCTCGTCGACGTACAAAACGTTACCTCGGAGTTTCACCCTCCTCCTTATAATTTCGTTCGGCGACACCGCTTTCACGGCGGAACGGAAGATATCTCTTAGATCGGCTCTCGACTCCAACAGAAATTTCGTGTCCGTTGCCATACCGCGATTTAAATTTGTACACTTGGAAATTTTTGAGAGGTTAGGACGAAAAGCAACCGTACGACTGGAAAATGAAAATAAACATAAACGAAACGTTTCCCCGAGACGCGTTTGATCGAGAATCAAGACACTTGCCTGTGCAAAATGAACTTGTGGAATATTATTCTCTGTCGCATTATAATCGATTGTTAAACGCATCGACTCGACTGTAACGTGAAACTTCCTGCGAGATAACACAATGCGGTATTTTTTTTTATCAATAGTTTCACGTCACGTTCACCACGTCACGCGTCGCCGAAATATTTAAATTAGACAATCTCGACTTTTCAAGTTTCGAAACACACAATTCTATAACTCTGCGTGCGTTACGCAATTATTTAATTGTTGTTCGGAGTCTATTTCGAGAACGGCATAATTACAGCCTGGATAATCAAACATTTGTATGAAAGTACGTAATCTTTGCAGTGCCGAATATTAAAATTCAACTTGCATCTATCTATAAATACAGTCGTTAGTTTGTTAATTTTACTTTCACGGCTACTTCTTGCCGGAGAAAGAAGTACCGTCGACCTACAATTCGTGACTGACGATCCTATGTTAGAATCGAACAGCATGCTCTCTCTTCCCTCAGCAACAGTAACGACGACAAATAAGGCGAGAAACTCGAATTTTTATCCGTTAGAATAAAAAATTTGTGATACATAACGTGTGTTATCCACAAACGAAATAAAATACACTTGACAATTTATTGGTAATTAAAAAATTAAATTTAACTCGATATGAATAGAAAAATATACATCAACGCTGTTTATAAAATCCGAATCACTTAAAGCAAAAATGTAAAACGATTACAGAGATTCTGTGTCTAAGAATTTTATTGTGATATAAATAAAAATATTCCAGTCGACACGAACTAAAAGTGTATCTACATTATAATTTAATGTTGTTAACTGTATTATGTAACACCAAGTATATTACATTTATATTGTTGAATGCGAGTTATAATATAAATACTTTTGATGTCAAGTGGGATTGTATTTTATAATACATATAATTTAAATTTTAATTATAATGTACTATATAATTTATTTTACTGTAGCCTAAATGTACAAATAAAAAAGAATCTCTAAATATGAATGTTTCATGGATATTTCGATTTTCTAGACTTAAAAACAATTTTGCATCTTAAAAATTAGAGAATTAATTTTCAATAGAGACTATTTTTTTAATCTTAAATAATTTTTGAATTAGGTAATCATATTTGGCATCAAATTCGAACTGAACAAATATAAACTGAATCAGTTTAGAGTATATAAATATGTTCCGTGCGTAGAATAAAATTTTAGAGAAGCGAAATTCAGAGAAAAGTCAACGTTCGAATTTTTGTTGGCCCTGAAAAGGGCCGTTTCTGTCGTCAATTCCAATTTACTTGGAACTAGTGTACTTGGTTACTGCTTTCGTGCCTTCGCTGACTGCGTGCTTCGCCAATTCACCGGGCAACAAGAGCCTCACAGCGGTCTGGATCTCCCGAGAGGTGATCGTTGAGCGCTTGTTGTAATGCGCCAATCTCGACGCTTCCGCGGCGATTCTCTCGAATACATCGTTGACAAAGCTGTTCATGATGCTCATAGCTTTGCTGGAGATTCCAGTATCCGGATGTACTTGCTTCAGTACTTTGTAGATGTAAATGGCGTAGCTCTCCTTCCTCTTCCGCTTCTTCTTCTTGTCAGTCTTGCTAATATTTTTTTGAGCCTTACCAGCCTTCTTCACGGCTTTGCCACTCGCTTTAGGGGGCATTTTGTCGTACAATCGAAAAGCTACCTGCGGATAGAACCACGATACAGCGTTCTCGATGCGCACGGGAAAATGAGTTGGAGCGTTAACGGAGCTATCGTATATATACCATTCGCGACATCTACGGCGCACCAATCAGAAGATCGGAGAGCAGCTGTGCGCGCCGATTGGTGGGGAGTGCGCTATCCTCGCGGGGTATAAAAGAGAGTGCCCGGACGGCGAAACGTCACAAATCTCTCGTTTCTTATACAGAAAGGATATCCGTATTCTGAATCGAGCAACATGTCTGGTCGCGGAAAGGGTGGAAAAGTCAAGGGAAAGGCGAAGTCCCGTTCCAATAGGGCGGGATTGCAGTTCCCCGTGGGTCGTATCCACCGTTTGCTGAGGAAAGGAAACTACGCTGAACGCGTCGGTGCTGGTGCACCGGTCTACCTGGCTGCAGTCATGGAATATCTGGCCGCTGAAGTTTTGGAGTTGGCTGGCAACGCCGCTCGTGACAACAAGAAAACTAGGATCATCCCTCGTCATCTGCAACTCGCCATCCGCAATGACGAGGAGTTGAACAAGCTGTTGTCCGGTGTAACCATTGCCCAAGGTGGTGTTTTGCCGAACATCCAGGCCGTATTGCTACCCAAGAAGACCGAAAAGAAGGCATAATCGACATAATCTGGCATCTGATACAAATGGCCCTTTTCAGGGCCACAAAATTTTTTTTACGATGGCGTATTCTGTTCAGCATTAATGCTATCCCTAACATTTATACCATTTTCCTATCCATATTTAGCATAATAGTTTATTAGATTTGATGCAATTATTGACGCAGTTTCTAGAAATAAAATAAATTTATGAATTTATGTGATAATTAAGCATCAAGATTGGTTTTCATAAATAAGATTCTCTCATATTAGATTTATTTATTTATCTACTATTACTTTCATAATTTCTTTAATTTCTTCACAGTAGTTTAAGATACTAGTTAGTATTAATATTATTAAATTACTTTATTTAGTTTATAATACTCCAGTTTCAGAGTTGAGGATTCTGTTTCAAAACCAATAAATAATCAATAGTATCAATACGCAGTTTGCATATTTTACGTGAACTAGAAATTATAAAATTCATTTAAAAATATTAAGCATCGAGATCTGCTTTAATTGAATAAGGCTTTCACTTCACTTATTTATTTGTAATAATAGATCAATTCAGTTTCATGTGAAACGTTTTGAATATTGCAACGTACTTGTTTATTATATCGTATATTTTGATGTCTTATGACTTGTGCTGTAATTCAAACATTTAAAATCAAATTGATTACATTCATCGGTTGACTTACGAATATTTTAGTCTTAGAAATTCAATCGTTTAGTATCTCATTTTAGAGTTAAAATAAATATTTCTAATGTCAAATTTCTGAGTTGCTCATTAATATCATTAGTTATCTTTTCTAGTTTGGTTATTTCACGATCTCCGTCGCTTTGTAAATTTTGCTAAATATATAAATAACAAATATTAATAGAAACAAGAAATAATATATATATATATAATAATGGATATTACGTATTTTTTTTATTTCCAATATTATTCTTATTTGCTGTCTCTTTGTATTTATCTATATAAATAAAAACAGCAAATCTGAAAATATTTTAACATCGGGCATGACACGTGTGAAATCGTCTCGATTGACTCGATTCTCAACATGTATCACGAAATGGCGTTGGGAGAGAAGGAATGTCCTGTCTTTGTTCGGGCGTCAAATGTGGTCAGACAAAGAAACATGGTTATTTTGTGCTATTCACACAATTTTTACATCACAAATCAAATTCTAATTTATTTAGATTTACATTTTATATAATCTTTGGAGCATATAATTATTCTCTTTACTAATATTAGAAGGAATAATTGAAATTATATATAAAGCTCCACAAAATATGATTCCTTTAGTTTATATCTCGAACTTCATCATGAAATTATGTGTAATTCATTTCAATATAATTATATCTGAAACATGAAATTTTGTGTAGCACATGTGCACGTTAAATTATGTTGAAGTACGTAAATTTAATTGTTTAATTGAAAGGTATGTTTCGCGTCGACAATTATTTTAAAATTGTATGGTTTAACTATCCAACGTAATTTTTATACATTTTTACGTGTTACATTGAGACGAATGTTACTGAATTGTCGGGCCCATTTTATTGTTCATTAAATTATTTTGACACAAAGTTTAACTTGAGTATCCTGTAGTTTTAGTTCAATGTCAAAAACGTGGACAGTTGTTCCTACGGCGCACCAATGAGGCCGAGGTCGACCCCATCGCGGCAGTGCTGCGCGATGTGATTGGTTGTCGCGTGGCTACGCCGTTACGTATATAAAGAACGCAGACGCCGAGAAAATCAATCGACGTTCCGACTTCGTTGAGTCCACGACTTGTACGCAGAGTTTCGTTGCAACTGATCTCATCATGCCACCGAAAGCTAGTGGTAAAGCGGTGAAGAAGGCGGGCAAGGCTCAGAAGAACATCAGCAAAACCGACAAGAAGAAGAGGCGCAAGAGGAAGGAGAGCTACGCCATTTACATCTACAAGGTACTGAAGCAAGTACATCCGGACACTGGAATCTCCAGCAAAGCTATGAGCATCATGAACAGCTTTGTCAACGATGTATTCGAGAGAATCGCCGCGGAAGCGTCGAGATTGGCGCATTACAACAAGCGCTCAACGATCACCTCTCGGGAGATCCAGACCGCTGTGAGGCTCTTGTTGCCCGGTGAATTGGCGAAGCACGCAGTCAGCGAAGGCACGAAAGCAGTAACCAAGTACACTAGTTCAAAATGAAGCAATATTTAATATATTGCATACGCATATCGGCCCTTTTCAGGGCCAACAAATCCTTAAAACATGGAAATCTCTCGTTTTCTCTGTAATAATCTATATCCATATCCCCGTCTTTAGTAATAAACGTAGATAAAACGTTAAAGCATAAATTGTAGCAATTTTTATTTTTTAAATATTCGATATTTCGATCGAAATTATTAAGTTTAAAAATTGTCTTTAAAATTGTTTATCTCATAGCGAATTCTGTCGCTTATATAACTTGTATTACACTGATTAACAAATAAATAATTTAATCGATTAAATACTAAATAATATTGTCACGTTATTTTTAACAGAATGTATTATTTCTTATTTCATTGTCAAAATTTATTATATTATGTTTACTGCATTTAGATATGTTATATTTATATAAAGCAGCTTTAATGTATTTTATTCGATGTAGTGCCATTGAATTTATATATAAATTCTTAATATTATTTTATTCATTATTAATAAATACTATTTATGACATTATTTATTAAATAATCAATAAGCAATAAGAATTCAGTGTTGTGAACAGTTTGAAATTACTCCAATATTTTATATTCATACAATAACCTTCAACAGAGCTATTTTGTTATGTAAATATTTAGAAATGACCTTTCAAACAGATCAAAATTTAATTGCAGTCATGATCAGGATGTATATTTTTATCATCTTTTAAATTACTTTTTGTAACAGATTTATTGAAATTTTTCAGTTTTATTCACAAGTCCAGTTTTATAATAAATGACCGAATGCTATAAGATAAAAAGAGATATTCTTATCTCTAGATAAAAAATTATATTTATCATTTGTTGTAAAAGTATATTTACGAAACCTTAATCGCTTACATAATTCTTGCTCTCGTTTATTTAAAATTATTAGTTTACCATTTTACTAGAATATAAAATGAAAAAACGACAAGATAGTTTTACAATTTTATTTGCAAATTTGTTTTTCTCTCCTTAAAAGATAATAAAATTAAATGAAAATTGTACTAAACGTTTTAGATGTTTAAATATCTATGTGTGCATTACGTGCAAAAATGAAGACAGACCGTAAAATGTTGAAACGACTGGGAGAATGGCGTAATATTAAAAATAAATTTTTTTTTTAATTATTTGTAATGTCACAATGTTTAAAAGTTATTTTAAAATATTAATAAATTAGCTTTGTTCAACGTGAGAAAAATAATATAGAAATATTTTTGAAGTTACATTTGGAAAATAGTTTTTAAAAGTATCCAAATATCTTTGTATCTTCAAAAACATTTTGTTTAAAATAGATTAAATAAATGGTACATATTTTATAAATAATGGTCACACGTTTATCTATCAGAACTTATAAATAGCTGCGTGCAATTACATTACTTTCTTAAAGTATAGATTTGTTTAGTATGCTTGCGGACAAAAGGATGGATAAACGAATGTGGCAGATTAAAATTGTGTAAATAAAGTCCCCTTCTTGATTAAAGTGCTGAAGTAAATAAATTCTATCCTATAACTTTTATCCATTATTTTCGAGATATCTATTTCATATTCATGGAAGTCGTTTCGTAGAAACGTTTTTTCAATATAGAAATTGCAAACGTATCGATTTACCGCTTATAAAAGTATCCAAAAATATATTCGAAAGTAAAATGTAATGAAAAAAAAAATCTGCTTGGTTTTCTTTTTACTTAATTTATTTTAAATTTTTGACGAATATGAAAGATAGATGCAATACACACACTATAAAATTTGAAAAAGCATACAAATATAAGATTAATCTTCTTGGATATTAATACAAATCTTATTTCTAAATAATTGCTATAACGAGAAATACAACGTTTGAAATTTTTGGTGGCCCTGAAAAGGGCCGATTTGTATAGAAGTAAAAACTGTCTATGTTTAACCGCCGAAGCCGTACAAAGTTCTTCCTTGGCGTTTCAGGGCGTAGACGACGTCCATGGCAGTTACAGTCTTTCTTTTTGCATGCTCGGTATAGGTAACCGCGTCACGAATAACGTTTTCTAAAAACACCTTCAGTACACCACGTGTTTCCTCGTAAATCAATCCGGAAATACGTTTGACTCCGCCACGACGTGCCAAACGACGGATGGCCGGTTTGGTAATACCCTGGATGTTATCACGAAGTACTTTACGATGTCTCTTCGCTCCTCCTTTTCCCAATCCTTTTCCTCCCTTGCCGCGGCCAGTCATGATGTTCTGCTTTTAATCGTTGTACGTACACTCACGGAAGTGCCAAACGATTTTGGTGGCTCACCTCAGAAACCAGCCGATTTTATTGCCTAGCTGCTCCGACGCGCCCCACTCTGACGGCATCCACCAATAGGAGCGTTCTCTCTCTACCTTTGTGGCTCGCCCCACTCCTGAAGCATTGACCAATCAAACGCGGCGTGCTTTTCCAGTATGGTATATATACAGGAGCAATTCCGACAAACTTACAATCTGACTTGACACAGAGTTCCGCTCGTATTAGATTTGACGCATTCAGAATTTGAAGGTTACGATGGCACGTACCAAGCAGACCGCTCGCAAATCGACTGGAGGAAAGGCGCCTCGCAAACAGCTAGCCACGAAAGCTGCAAGGAAGAGTGCTCCGGCTACCGGTGGCGTGAAAAAACCCCATCGTTACAGGCCTGGCACTGTGGCCCTCCGTGAAATTCGGCGTTATCAGAAAAGTACGGAGTTATTAATCCGTAAATTGCCATTCCAACGACTTGTTCGTGAGATTGCTCAAGATTTCAAGACGGATCTTCGCTTCCAAAGTTCTGCTGTAATGGCTCTTCAGGAAGCTAGCGAGGCATATCTTGTCGGTCTTTTCGAAGATACGAACTTGTGCGCTATTCATGCTAAGCGAGTTACCATCATGCCTAAAGATATCCAACTGGCACGTCGTATTCGTGGCGAGCGAGCTTAAGCGTAGCGAATTATAATAGAAATATTTAATCGGCCCTTTTCAGGGCCAACAATTTTTCCAACGGATATTTCTCGTTTGCATATACCTTATTTTTATTTGATTTAAACAGAATTATTCTGATACTTTTTCTTAATGTATTTATTTGAAAATTAGTATTTAAAATGTCTTTATATAAACTTTTCCAATTATATTTAATATACTTTGAAATTACGAATATTTCTTCTATTTGATATTACAACGAACACGAACACATGATAGTAAAAATAAAATTTTATTTACATATAAAATTATCTTAGTTTCTTAAGTAACGTTAATTTATGTACAATTCAATTATTAATGAACGCAAAAATATTTCTAGAACAATTTATAAACCTGACAAAATGCATAGAATATCAATATATAAATTTTATAAGTCTGAAATTGAAAATCTTCATATTTTTTCGTGGAGTACATACATATACTATTTCATAAACATTGACTTCCCTGAATTATAGATAAACAGCTTATTACACTGATAAATGTAACAGTTAGATGCTTTGATATCTTTCAATGAAAATATATGATCTTAAATATTTTTAAACACTTATCAAAAAAATTAAAACTCAATTAAGACTTGTAAATATCTTCAGCATTACAAATTACAAGCCAAGAGGGGACTCGATACACTTTTTATCTTATCCTTATTCGTCTATCCTTTATGCTGGCTATTTTTATCCTTAATGTACCAATCTCGTGTATATTTTCTTATTTCTATCGTATCTACAATACACTTCTTGACCTTTTTTATTTATCTTTTCCCTACCTCTTTTTATTATAGATGGTCTAAAAATTGTATATATATATATACATACTATATAAATACTATATATATATAAAATTTTCTTTTCTATCAACTTTTAACTTTTGTTTGTACTTACCTATACCCCGCAACTGAATTCCTCGTTGTCTTATTGTTAGTACAATCAATTTTCATTCATTCTTTCTTCACTGCCCTCCTCGATACTGCTTCAATCTTCTTGTACTTTTAATTCTTCGACTTGTCGCCATCCAAACACGTCACCGATTCTCTTAATATCTCTATAAAATGATTTCCTTTCTCCTCTGCCAATGTTTTTCTTGTATCTTGAGTGTCTTCCTTTTTTTCCTAATTCAGTTTCTGTTCCACCATTTCTTGTGCCTTTTTTTCATTTTCCTCTGAAATTAGTTTCTCTCTCTCTGCTTACAATCTTGACTTATATTTCTACTTTATTCACATTATTATACAAGTCTACTTCTTATATATGTCGCACAAACTCTTTAACGTACATACCTTATCCTATCTTAACCTATAACCCCCCCCTTCCCCCATCACGATCATCTCTACTCTTTTTACTTTCTTTCCTCTTAAGTATTATTTTCTTATCTTCTTCTTGATTCTTGAAATTGAATAATCTGTATAATAAAAATATGTTGCTGACTTTATTGTAAGATTTTTTCTTAGGCTTTTGCACGTTTCGGAACCTACTTACTTATCTTCTTTGTATTGGTTTACGTTATATCTATCGACATTTGAATATGAAACGATATCTAAATTTTCTAAAAATCGATCATATAATTTATTATTATAATGCCGATTATAATTTATTAATAAATATTGATGAGTGAAATAAAATTATATAAAATATCGAATACAGCACGAAACACAAGGTTTTGGAGTACTTAATTCTAACAATAAGAAAAATGCAAACTAATTTAGTAAATAAAACTATATTGAAAAGACATCAAATATTTCAAAATTGTATTAACATTAAAATATACATTTAAATTTAGCATATTAATTAAATTTAACCCTCCATGAACTAGGTGGGGTGTGACATACCCCAGCAAGAATTTCCATAACTTCTTAAAAAGTACCACTCATATATGTTTTACCGATTTCGTGCAACTGGAAAGTGCATTGTTACCAATCATACTAAATTATAGTGTATTTATAATGAAGTATAGCATGGGGTATGAAATATACCCACATTTGATCCATGTTGATTTTCCATTTGGTTCACGGAGGGTTAATTTAAATATATTTCTTAATACAATTTCAGAAACTTCTAAATATCATCACGCAATTACAGTTATCGATATAATAAAACATATGTTTAAATTTGAATTTTAATTATTCGTTAGCTCGTCTTATCGAAGCTAAATCCTAGTGTACTATAAATATACCTAACGCTGTTTACATAATTTCTTTGTGTTTGTTATTGTAATAAAGAGTTGTATAACGAGTTTGATATAATTTTATCAGTATTATTTGTATTCAAAAATCAAACTTAAAATATTGAAAATATTCTAAGACTAATATGTAAATTTTTAGGGTCTTGAGGTCTTAAATTAGTTGGCGTTTAATGAATTCTTAATAAGCGTTCTATATATTTTCATCATAATCGAGTCTTATAAGTAGAATCGTAAGGCTCGTAACATAAACATATATTCCTGTAAGACTTGTAAGAATTTTTAAATACTTATATCTTTATATAATATTTTTACTGACAGCTTCTTACTAACCATAAAATTTACAAGAAATCGTAGATATTTACGAATAATTATACGTCTTATGATACATACACATAACATTAAAATATTAGTCATAAGTTCTTACAAGTTTTACGAGAATACGTTACGAATCTAATGGGTCAATTCTAAGCAGAATCGTAAGGTTGCTTAGAATTTAGGCATTAGATTCTGTTTAGAATCGACCCATTAAGACCATTACATAAAAAATTCAAATGAAATTTTGCATTATTTTAAAAAAGTACTATAACGTACATCCTATTGATGTGACACGTCTGCAATTAACTTGCGCATTAAATTTCTATCTGCAAAAATATTGTATAAAGGTATAAGCACTTAAAAATTTTTACAAATCTTACAGGAATATGTTACGAGCCTTACGATTCTGCTTAGAATTTAGGCATTAGATTCTGTCTAGAATCGACCCATTAAGACCATTACATAAAAAATTCAAATGAAATTTTGCATTATTTTAAAAAAGTACTATAACGTACATCCTATTGATGTGACACGTCTGCAATTAACTTGCGCATTAAATTATCAAAAATTGATATCTAATATATCCATTTTATCAATGTAGTTTAATTGATTCAATTAATTCATCTTTTTTTAATTATAAAAATAAAAAAAGACATATATCGTTGAACTCTCTGAGATTAAAGTAATCTACATTGGTAGAAACGAGAATCAATCACAAATTATTATCTAAATGATATTATATAAACGAACATAAATTATTATCTTAATTAATCTAAACATTTTTTCTACCATTATTTATATTTTATTCATTTGTATTTTATTTCAAATAATAGGAATAAGAAACGTTGGAAGTTTCAAATATTTAAAAAAATCATACCATCAACCGTCAAGCAGCGTTCAGCCAATGGCAGCTTCGCTCGCACGCCATTGGTCAAACGTTACTGACGCCATTTCCTATAAATACAGCTGGTTTTGCGACGCTCCCTCAAAACGCGTTTTGCCATCGTACGGTTCGCACGGAGGGTATTTACGCTCGATTAGATCAAGATGTCTGGACGTGGTAAAGGAGGCAAGATTAAAGGCAAGGCGAAGAGCCGCTCCAACCGAGCTGGATTACAATTTCCCGTGGGCCGTATCCATCGATTATTGCGAAAGGGAAATTATGCCGAACGTGTAGGCGCTGGAGCACCGGTATACCTGGCCGCCGTGATGGAATACCTTGCCGCCGAAGTGTTGGAGTTGGCCGGCAACGCAGCTCGCGATAACAAAAAGACAAGAATCATTCCGAGACACCTGCAGCTCGCCATCCGCAATGACGAGGAGTTGAACAAGCTGCTGTCCGGCGTAACCATTGCTCAAGGTGGTGTCTTGCCGAACATTCAGGCGGTGCTGTTGCCGAAGAAAACTGAAAAGAAAGCATAATCGTAAACTGACGTGAGACAACCTTTGGTTTGCAGCCACTGCGAGTAACAAATGGCCCTTTTCAGGGCCCCAAAATATTCATACGATGGTACGATCTCTTGTCTGTTTGCTGCATGTACAATTTACTCCGTATCTTTCATTTGAATAGTAGTTGTAACTGACAAAAATAGATGTCAATCGATATCAAAATACAAAAGAACACTTGATGGAAACGTCTGGAACAGTTTTATTTCTGACTTGTAAATACATTAATGATCATATTCCAACTCAAGCCATTTGAAATATGTTGTTATAACCTAAGAGATAATGTAAAAAGTAATTTATGTAATATAGGCTTATTTATTCAAAATAAATATCTTTAAATATATTTCCTTAATTTCCTCGAACTACTCCAGTAAAAGTTTTCTAAATTGTTCTAAATATCTTGTGGACTTTACCTCCAAATTTATGACTTAAACTTTGTCATTCTGCATGTATTACTTAAATATTATCTTAGATCGTTACTTACATCTTGTATAAACTAAAGTTCTTAAATTTTATTTTATTAATTTTATTCAATCTCTATTCCTCTAACTACTCCAGTAAAAGTACTCTAAATATCTTGTAGATCCTTAAAATAATTATCCTCTTCAAAATGTAATGCTATTGATTATATAATTATGATAAAATTTTATTTAATAATTACTTCTATTGTTAGAATCAAGTTAAACTAAAAAAACGTAGAAGATATAATACACTTTCTAAATTAGTATTTTACTGCACCTCCAAATTTATTAATTTTATCATCTCTTGTACATAATATTTAAATACCTTATATTACATCGTTATTTACGTCTTGTATAAAATTAGCATTCTAATCTATTTACTAACTTTACAACTTTGTTTCATTAGCTTTGACTTATAAGTATAAAGCATATTTGATAAAATGCTAAATAAATGAGGGAATAATTTTAGATACATACATCACATATATATATTTGACAATTTTATATTATTATTTAGTATACAGTATTGTTAGAATTTACAAATTTGTAAAAGATTATACAGTAATAGTCTACTTGGAATAAATTGTGTAAATTTTATATCTTGATAAACATTCATAAAAGTTGAGCAATTAATTTATTTAATGATAGTACCATAAATAACATTGCTTTTTGCGTCAGGAAAAAGTATCAAATAACTTAGAAGTCATAAGGCTTTCTTCTTTTTCGTGATAACATGTATATACACGTATACACTCTTCTTCAGTAAAGTTGCTTTACATACGATTCAATATACTTTGAATTGAACGCAAATTTGTTATTTCTCTTTCGAGTTCTCCACCATTAGGTTTACTAAAGAGAGTTGTTAAACATTTCGAAATAACATCCTGACACTTTGTTATTATCTTTCTCCTGCAGTAAAGGAAGTTTTTAATTAGTACCAAATTTAACATTATGATTTTGATTAGCAATTAAAAATAAAAAATTTACTTATTTTTATTTAAATTAAATTATATTTTGTGCGCTTTCTTTTTTGTTTTAAAATAAAATATTTAATATTGTTCAAAATGTTTAAATTTAATTAAAAAATCTGAATTTTGTATTAGTTGATTTCTAATCTCTGCAATATGAAGTACAATGAATTATAATCGAGATTCTAGTTTATAAATAATACGCACCTGACAAAATTGTTTGTTACAGTCATGTTTTTTATGAAATGATTTACCAAGTTCGCTGTTGATTCGATTAAGTGAAATTCGTTACCTTCATTTAACCAAATACGGGTATTTTTACCAATCATTCTAAAGACAGACAGTTTGAGCATAACATGAAATATCATACTTTGAAATATCAGAACGCCGAAATTTTGCAATTAATATACTTACTTATCATAAATGTCTAAAAGATCTTCCATTGCTACTCCCAATTCCAAGAAAGAAGTTATAATACTAGTATTAGTTACTTTATATTTACATGCCTTCATTTCCAATTGTTTCACTAAAAAATCTAAAACAAAAGAATTAAAATTAAAATTTTATTGTCAATATAAAATCAAATATACATAAAATATAATTACCAATTGGGAAACAATGCGGTGATCCGATATATTCTTGACCAAGTACTTTAATTTTGCACATTAAAATGGTCATTTTATCCTCATTCGATGGTTCCGTTGCATTTTCTAATTCTATGAACATTAAGAATGCATTAGAAAGTTGAGAAAACTATTGTTAAAATATTATAAATATGCAAACTATTGTATACCATTATCAATTATGTTGGTCCAAATTCCTTTAATTAACATGTCATCTTGATGACCCGAGCAGTGAATGATAGCTAGTTTGCATTCCCAAAGTTGTAAAGGCTCTGCATATTCTTCATATAACTATAATTAATATTGTATATAATAATCTTAAGGAGAAATAAGATTTAAATGAAAAATAACATACTTTCGTTAAAATTACAAACCTGTGTAATATCAAGCAACGAAGAATTTAATCTCAATTTTGCATCTGTAACTATCATCGAATCGAACAGGTTTTGCTGATTGCTGATAATCTCAAGTATCTGTTAAAGACATTTGAGAAATCAATTATTAATTAATATAATACATTAAATTTATTTAAATATTAGAATATGAATGGCACATAAAACTTTATATAACCTATATTATTTTTTCTCTCTTTAAGATATTTTTCAATTATTGATTGCATACATAAAAGAAAGATCTAAATCGTAAAGTTATAGATGTTCCACTTTGTAGAGAATTGAATTCATGATTAACAGCTTAAAATATGTACCTGTTGTTGCATTCTAGCTACTTCTAATTTATCTTCTAATTCGCGTAAGAAAATTCCAAGGTAAGGAGCATATCCAGTTTGATCGCTTCGCATACATACAACCGCACGTGCTAAATATTCGACTCTTTTTGAGAGTGATATTTCCGATCTGTAAAAAAATGAATATAAATTTTTATATTTTTGCCAAAACATTATATATTACATGCAATATATGTGCATACCCGACTTTGGTAGCCAAAGAATCCAAGATCTTTGCTGCAGCAGCATGATTTTTATTTCTTTCATAGAACTGCCAAAGTAATTCAGGCGCATTAACACGATTGAGGTAAGTTTCTAGCGAAGGTGCAGCAAAAGCAACTAATTCACCGTGAAGTCCTCTATCTATCATCCAAGTATAAATCGAGGAATGAAGAGTCTCACATGGTGCATGCAGTGCATCGTCTATGATCTCATGTAACTAAAAAAAATATTAATATTATAATACATTTCAAAATACATATGCAAAAAATTTACATTACATACAATTTCTTTCGCCGGTATTACAACAGCATTTGATGCTGTTTGTAAAGGAGGTCCTGGCTTGCTCGGTATAGTTGGCGTTAAAGGATTAGAGATGCTCTGGTGATACAAGTGATCTAACATTGTGGTAAATTCCTTATAAATCTCCGAACTGTAAATAAAATTGTATTAAATTATTACTTGTTGTTATCCATAAAGATGTATGCTGTTGTTATGTACCGTTTCGTAAAAGCGAGATTTCCTTCTTGATCCTCTATAGGTTCATTATTTTTATAATAATGTGAAGCAGCGTTGTTGGGATCTATTCTTTCTGCACAACAAATACACAATTCAAGTACACCTGTGTAGAATTGGCATGCGACAAATTGTTGGCACACTGCATTCAGATTCAACCTCGGTGCTACCTCTTTACAAAGCTGTGTAGATATTCAATAAATAAGTAAAATTAAATATTGCCTTTCGCTGCACAGATGATATTATGACGTACCATTAAAGCAGACTGAAGATAACATTCTTTGTCCTCGGGATTTGTGCACCCTTTTGCTTTCAGGAGAATTTCGTTTGCCTAAATTTACGAAAATGATCATAATTATTATACTATATAATTCCTATCATATAAATGTTGATAAGACTATAACTTTTATAAAAAAAAAATTATATTCATGTTACCTTAGAGCAAACAGCATCTTCAGTTCTGTATAAATTGGGACAGACTTCTCTTAATTTTGCACTTACGGAATCCACTGATGCGTTATCTCCAAGATAACTGCAAAATATTAACTGTAAATTATTGGAATATTTGTACAAAATTTATAAACTTACCTATCAATCAAATGAACGATGAGCAGAGAAGATATTTCGTGACCTATTAAAATTAAATCTCTGAAGGTGGCTGTAGAAAATTGAGTAATTTGATCCTGAAAGATCAACATTCTGATTTATCTTGAAAATAAAAAACTAATTATCTTCCAGTAAGCTTAACTAATGAAAAAAAAATTAAATTACTTTTGATAGACAGTTGACGATATTATTTAGCTGATTTTCGCATAATATTTTCCATAAACCTAAAACCTCACATGCATGAGTAATGAAAACTTTTAAGGCGTCCAAGGAGTTTCTTTCTTCCACAATTGGTTCTTGAAAATGACTTTGCATCGTTGTTTCAAAACCGTCTGTTAAACCTCTACTTGTGCTTTGTCTGTATACGTATATACTTTGTTTTAGTTTTAATTGACTTCCTAATTAGCTTATTATAATCTAATAAAATTATAACATACATATACATATATTATTATATAAAAAAATTATATGTTTTAGAAAATACATACTGTTTTGTGATATGTGTATTTCTGTTTAAGAAAGATCTAAGTGCTTGCAAATGACCTAAGATCCAAGTAATTTGTGTTGCTGGTACTGTACTGGAAATCTGAATAAAATAAGTAATACTTATAATTTATAAGCATTAAAATTTCAAAAATAAAAATAATAACACACAATTCATTTCAGAATATATATATAGACAATCGAGGAAATATTTTTTAAAAAATTACATACAATAATAATTTTTCTCTAAAAGTTACTTACCACGGTTTTATTACTTATTATTTCTTGTTTTATACATCTTACATTCCATATAGGACGAAGTATTCTTCCGACATACAAATATAACCCGCTATGTTTAGCAGAGAAATGTTGCAAACTAATGTCTGTGGTAAGCCCCATTTGCGTGGGTGATCGGAAGGGTTGGACTCTAGAATCGAAAATTGGCACTCTGGGCGTAGATGTGCGTAAATCTGCTATATGTTAAAATGTAAATCAAATATATAAATAAAATATTATATGGACATTTGAATTCTAAGAGAACACAATACTATACCTGGTATGGTAGGGAAACCAGAATGCATATCAATCGGAGGACATATCCCTGCTATTCTTTGACCACCATATAGGAAGAATGCTCGAGTGGCCCATTCCGACAACTACAACATAAAAAATGTTTATTGTTATTAATAATAAACATATAAATAATACATAGTATAGTATTATATAGTATAGAACAAAATTAACAATATAAATTACAAAATATAAATAAAATTTAAAGATGATAACGCGTGGCTCGTATGAAAGAAAATTCATAATTAACGGATTCCATCCTGACTATATTTCTTTCTGTAAGAGGAGATTGATTGAAGACAGTAATTTGCATAATTAAAAAAGGTGGAGATTCTAGGACTATATTAAGCCTAAGGATCTAAAGGAGGGGGAGTTTGAACAATCTCATATAAGACTCACTACAATAGACTTAGTACTGGGACTGATAAACCGACGGAGAGGGCGCCGAGTGGCTCACCGCTCAGTATGATTGACTCGCGATCTGCGGATTCGGCGTTAAACTGTAGGTCCCCTCGAGTGACAAAGTCTGTAGAGTGAAATTCCACTACTACCAGATTGAAAAATATAAGCAAGTCCCTGCCTCCGAAGGGGCTACAAGGCTAGAATTGATACGCATGGTACTGTGACCCATGAATAGAGTCGGAAAACCATACAGGGGATTTGAAGAAGAACCGACGGAGCAACTGATGGAACAACTTCAAATTCAGATGATATAGTTCCACTCGCTTTCACTACTAATAATAGAACTCCTTCACTTGTTGAGCAAGTTATGGGAAATGAATGGTATAGTGCATAAGGGTTTTACTTAAGAATTTCTACTAAGGATATCTAAAGTTGCGGCTTAAGAGTTGCAATGGAAAGCACTATATAATCACTATGCTAACGAAATTTTAAAAAGTAAGCTGAAAATAATAAATCATTACACAAAGTCAGATATCAAAATAGTTTTCTTTATAAGTTTATAAATAAAGAAAACTAATTTGATAAGTATATTTGACTTCGTGCCCGAGAAAAAATGTTATATATAACATTTTTTCATAAATGTGTCAATTTTACATATAATTATATATAATTATATATGAAATACTTTTTCCCGGGTGTAAATGATTTATTATTTTTAAACCATTTTGTTAAAGTTCTTTTCTGTAAAATTTAACTTTTTTTCTGGAGCTTTAAACTTCATACAATGATTTATTATTTTTATCTTATTAGCTACTATTATAGCTTATACTTTCTGTACTTAAAACGAAATAAGTATATACTTGAAATTTACGAGAAAAAAGTTCAAATACAATCTAGTGCAACAAAATAAAAAACAAATCTACGTAGCCCCCTTTAATATAACAACCATGTCATACTTTCTACTGCAACTCTTAAGCTGCAGCAGCATAAGATAAAATATCCTTATTAGAGATTCTTAGTAGAGTTCTTAAGTGAAACCCTTATGTATTATACCATCCATTTCCCATAACTTGCTCAACAGGTGAAGAAGTTCCATTGTAAGTAAAATTTGATAAATATATATATAAAAATATATCATTACCTGAGCATTTTGAGAACTCTCAAGTGTCGCCAAAATTAGGCATGTAGCGCAAGCTTGTTCTAAGGATTGTGTTTGAAAATAGGCGCGTACTACTTCGGTATCAGGACCACGTTGTTCTAAGAGAAGTTGTTTCAGTATATCTACAGGACGGACTTGCATTAAGATTATCGCTCCCTGTAACAAAATAAATATAATAATAATGACCAATGTATGCGCATGTCTCATATAGATATGATAAAAATGTATCTATTATATATACCTGTGCTGTTAAGAATATAAATTTCCTTGGTGGTTCCATATGTTGGCGCACTAATAAAGGAGGTTCACCCTGAGCACTACTTTGCTTTTCTATGTGTATAGCCGAATCTCTTATGATTTCCTCCATAGCCCAAGCTGGACTATCAAGAGGCAAAATACTTTGAGTTTCAGCCAAGTAATTTGTGAATGGATAAGCATCGTTACTCAAACACCATGCGGTTTCCGTATCACCACCGCAAACAAGAAAAAGGGTCCCTAGAAAATATTTTACGCAATGCAATGAATTATATTCGCATCAAATGTGTTATTCAAGATATATTATGAAAAAATAAATTACCCTTTCGATAATAGGCCATTTGTACTTTTCGTGGTCTCATTACTGGAGCATTTGCAGCATAACCTGGTGGTAGTCTGACATGTATCAATTGTAAACCTTGTGGTCTACTTGACGGATTTGAAATTGAAGTGCAACTGAAGTAAAAACGAGTTCCTGTTGCCGCAACAACAACCAAATTCAAGTGTACCGATTCGGATTCCATTATGGCTGATATGCTTACAAGAGGTCGAAAATTGTTACTATCCAGAGTTCTGGAAGAAACAAATTTTAATAATTCGATTTATGTTAGTATTATATTATATAAGTACTGTACATTAAGTACATGTAATTGTACTTAATGTAAAGTACATTAATAAAAGATTACCTACTTAACAACATGAACAGTATTTTGAACCAAAGAAGCTTGAGATAATGAAGTGATTTTAGATGCGCCACCATTGTCAATATCCCAAACCGTGATTGTACCTCTATCACCCAAAGTATACAAAATATTACGTGAATCGTCCACAGATATCTGTATTATAGCTTCTTCCTCTGATAGTGCCATAGTGACAAATGATGGCACTAGAAATGATAATGGACCTTCTGAATGATTAACTTTTTTACAACGTTTACCAAACCAGCTGCTCTCTGCCTATATGCGAAAAAATTTTTTTATTTTTTAATACAGAATAAAATGAATTTTAAAAATTATTGACAGAACAATGAAATGAATAAATCTGTTTTAAGCTTGAAAAGATGTTTAACCTGATAATATATTTCAAAAAGTGATCCATTTCTACCACCAAGAAATATTCTGCCACTATTAGTATTAGCAATTGTAGTGATTCCTATTCCATCGGTAGTAACAGTAAAGATCGGTTCTGGAACTAACTGCATTTCTGTAGATATACGAAAAAAGATTGAATTTAATTAAAAAATAATTCCTAACAAACACAAATAAATAGAATTGTAATAATAAATTATTACCTCCTCCAGCATCGGATATTGTAACACCAAGAATGGTTATTTCTACCGTTGTTGTAAGAATTAATAAGTATTTCACGTAGCTCTGGAAGATTCCTGCCTTGGGTTTTACTAAGCCTACACTTATAATAGTTTCATTCAACCCATCAAAGTAAGCAACATCAGATCTATACAATTTTAGAGCAAAAAAATTTTTAACATTTTAGTTTCCTATATATAAATTTATAAAAATTCATATTTATCAATAAAATTCAAAATGTTAATACTTACTCATTTTCATATGACCACAAATAAATATCACTATCAATTGTAAGCCATGCTTTCGAAATCTCTGTGAAAAGGCCCATCATACAATGACATTGCATATCTACATTTTTATTAAGGATTAAATATATTTAATCTTCCGAGGACCAGCATGTTTTTGATCGACTTTTTTATTTTAAGGGCTAGAACTTTTTTGTCAATATCATGGGGTTGAATGGCGAAAAAGGTGGCGCTACTATCAAGTCTCCTAAAGGAGTCTCCAGTCCTCCACAGGTTAATATTCATAAAATAGTTATCATAATTTAGGCTTCATGTAAAAGCAGCAGAGTTATAATCGATAAGTCTCGTCTCATGTATGTTTTAGTTATGAGATGTTGATTAGAAACTTGAAGTAAAAAGGAGTATTTTGTAATTGTAATTCCAAAATGGACTGTAATTCACATCACTCCTTTCACTTATAACTTTCTACTTTTCAATCAATTTATGCTACAAATTATTATAATTTATATCAATTAAGAACAATAAATTGATACATAATAAAGTATTTGTTTTCACTATTTAGAAAGGATACGGCCAAAGTGTTCCATGACTTCAGAAGGCAAAGGAATTTTACTATGTATCTTCATTTGATTAATATTTGTTAAAGTCAGTGATGCACCATTTAAATTAGGATAATCATGATCATCCAGACCACTAACAGTTGGTCCACCTATAGAAAATATATTAATTACAGTTGGTTTAGCCTCAAATTAACATTAATATCCTTCACAGTTATATTTATAATACTAATTTACTAATTCTTTATATAGCTAATGTATAATTTACCTTGCACATTATATCGCATAAGATTAATTAAGGATGGAAAATTGCTGTCTGCAATAATATGTTTATCTACCATTTTTCCAGCCATCTCTAACGAGTCTAAGTGCATTTTTAAAGGCTCCATTTCTGTAAGCGTCATATTCCTCATTTCCTAAAAGTATTACTAGAAAGAGACAAGATACATGAACATGTAAATATATTTGCAAATTAATTTTAAGTGACAATCATATAGATCTTAATAACCTTAAAAGAGAAAAATCTTTCCTTCTTCTTTTAGAGCTATTTTGATATCAAGAAAACCACTCAGTACGTTTAATGCACAAAAATAAAATAATTTAAAAATTACGAAAACAAGGCAACGCATTATATATGACAAATAATGCTGTTTCAGAGAAGAGATAAAGTTATAGGTTAAATCTGGAGAATGTGCATTTTTTATTGAAATTATTAGAATGTAAAGTTTTCGAATATATAGAATGATGTAAGATAAATTGATATAATTACGTACTCGATACTGTAGTTATACGGTCTTACTAGAATTCGATGTATGCAAAAAAACATCAAGCGTAACTCTAATCAATTCTAACCTCCAACTCCACAACACTCATTCGCGCCAGACCGGCACCGGCAGGCAGTGATACGAATTCCGGGCCACTTACAGCACGCGATCAGCGCCACCGGTCGGCGACCTGGCGCAACCGGTGGCAACAAGCACGAGCCCGTGTCCGTGTGACTTGGTAGTTAGAAGCGTGCCGACTATACTCTGAACGAGTGCGAAAAGGTCAAAGTATAGTCAGCTCGCGACTATTCTCATGCGCATGCGAGAATGCTTTGATAAAACCCGCGCTCATAATGGTTGTTCTACAATGTGCTCTTTGTTTCCTGTTTCTTACTTTTTACCTTTTGTTTTTTTCCTCTTTGTCATCGTTTTATCGACAATTATATTTCTTGATATGTTTTCTGTTTCGTCTGAAGTTCGTTAACGTTTATCTTGAGCAACAGAAAACGAAAAACGAGATAAGAAGCAAAAAGGCAAGATACAAAAAACAGCAAAAAGCAAGAAACAGGAAACAAAAAGCACATTGTAGAATAGGTTTTAGAATGCATAATCTTGTTTGTAGATATATTTATGTTTTGAGATAGTTCTATAAAAATCCTGACATTCGAATGATATTTTAATCTATACCGTTATATTTAGTTAATCAGGAAGAGCAATAAATTTCATTATTACAAATTTTGTTGGAGATAAGGATAAGATAAAGAGATATAGGAAGATGGTACAGTTGTAAAAGGAGATTCACATAATCTAAAAGAACTGCAGCAGTCGAAATCTTTTGTATAATATTATATTTAAAAAGTTATTACTCACTTTTTCTATTACAGCCTTGTAAAGAGTAAATTTATATAATCAATAATGACAAAATAATATTATACATGTTTAATAAATAAAATTGATAAGATATATAATAATGAGGATGATTCTAAAATGTTTATAAAAAATGATATAACAATTATATATTTTAATTCTATTAAAAAAATATCGAAATTTTTGAAAAAATTTTGAGAGATCTAGTAGTATCGTTATCCAAATAATTGTTACAAGCACAATTCCTATATACAAGTGCAAATATGATGACAATAAAAACATATCCAAACTTTATCCAAGAAACGTCCTGAAAATATTCTTAGAATGTTCAAAGGACATAGGAATATATCCTCTGAATGTCTTTAGGACATCCTTGGAGGTCCATGTTGTATGGGTAATTAACAAATCTAAGAAATTATGAAAGAAAAATAAACAACGCTTTATTTAATAGAAAATGAATGTCAAAAATATTTGCAACTTGCACACTCAGTTATTCTCAGGCAATTCGCCGTTGCTATTACTACTGTTAGTTAAAGAGGAATGTCTAGTCAGTTGCGGCAATTCAAAATGCCATTTTGAATCTTTATCTGTATTAAAATCAACTATTTCATAATTCTTCAAAGGAGGTCTTGCTTTAATACCTAATGTTGTAGGTCGCTTCATGGGGTCCTCATCTAACATCATTTTGAGCAAATTGTACTGCAAAAGAGATATATGTATATATATTCTACATAATAATTCCAATTAAAACATTATATATACACATATATATATATGTAATATATGAGATAATATATGATTTTGATGTATTCCTTTACCTCGGCAGAATAGTTCTTTGCAAAATCTTTCGGAAAAATGGATTTTTTTAGATTCGATAACGTTGCTATTCTTTCCATATCAGTAGAAAATGGTATAAGGAGTTCAAAGAAAATTATTCCTAAAGAATAAATATCTACTTTGTAGTTGTAAATTTGGCCGTTCATTTGTTCAGGTGACATATATAAGTGCGTGCCAACACATGCAGTATGCACATTGTTCTTTAAAGAAACATTTTCATATTCAGCTGCAGGTGTGTGAGTCCTATCACATCCGTCAATCATCGCAGTCACAAGTCCAAAATCGCCGATCTTTATCTTACCGTCAAGAGCAAAAAATATATTCGATGGCTAAAAAAACAATTTTTTTTTACTACAAAATAAAATATAAAATAGATTTTTATTATTTTAAAACAGACGTCCTGTCACCTTTAAATCTCGATGAATTAATCCTTGCAAATGTACATACTCCACAGCATCCACTATTTGTTGGAAGATATTTAATATCTGATTAAAATCTCTTTCTGACGTGTGCTGCTTTAGCCATTCCCTCAAACTGAGTCTTTGGCACAATTGCATCTGTATGTATAGGAACATTTTCGCAGACTTCTTGGTGTTTGACTTTTTCTTTAAATCTAAGGAAAACGGTTTTTGGGGTTTGCGTTCTTTTTTCTCTTTCGCAATATTATTATCAGTTTCTTCAAATACAATACTTTCAGAATAATCATTTTCATTATTATTAGGCAATTCTTTTTCAGTTATACTACTCGAAAAGGATAAGTCCGAATTCTCGGTACTATAAGTATTAATGCAAATCGAGTTATTATCATACTGCTTTTCGTTTGATCTTTCAAATATAATGTATGAATCATCGTTCGCATCCACTTTATTTAATTCGAAAGCTTCACAGGCACTTTCTACAGAAGATTGATCAGTTTGTGAAACATCAATGTACACAGAATGATTAGGTTTTGTCTCGGTTTGAGTTATTTCCGACGAAAGAAAATCAGTTGAACATCTTAGTTTATCAATCCATTGTTGATCATGCTCTTCTTGCCATCCACTAGGAGGACACTCTAACCAAGCATAATAGTACCTTACAATATTGAGATGCTCCAATTTAGCTAATGCTCTTACTTCTCTTGTGACGCGATCTCTTGAATCTTCGCTGCAATAGTATTTTTTAATAAAAATAGTACTTTTAAATAAAATTCTTATCTAGTTAAAGTTCTATTGTCATAATCATATTTATATTATAAGTGCAACTAGACGCTGTAATCGATTACTTTGTAAATTTAGGAATCTTAATAGACTGCATTACAAAAATCCTGGTAAATTTTTAACTTGCCATTTTTTTAATTTATATAAAACTAAGCGTACATTAATACAATAAAAGAATGAAAAATAATCATTCTTTTAAATATTATTTAGTTTAGAAAAAGTACGACACTATTTAGTATTTGAGTTTCACTTAAGAATACATTATAAGTCTATAAAACTGAAAAAGAAGAGAAAATAATTAAGTACTAACTTGTTCGACAATGCAATTCTTTTAATAGCATAATTGCAAGCATCAATTTTGTTTTTAACTTCAAAGACCACACCATACCCTCCTTTTCCTAAGCAATCAACTAGCTCATAATCCATTAAGAAACGTGAATAAAAATTTTCACCATTATCATTAGTTGTATCACTTATTTTGGTTTCTACATGTCTTTCAACTATTAAAGGCTGAAACATGATTCATTTAAATTTTAATTTAAAATAAAATATAAAGTTATCAAAATAGCTAAACAAGAAAGTAAAAAAATATGAATAATTATAATTTATTTATTTACTTACCGCAGGTATGGCATCTTTAGTAGCAACTGTCGTTACATTAAAGAAACGTTGTGTCAACATAAAATTCAATAAAAAGGCAGTTGTAATCGAAATTACTAAAATCTCTTTCCTAATAACAAAAAAATTAAACTTAATAAATAATATATTTCATATTTTATATAAATATGATTATAATTAGAAACTTACCACCAATCCCAAATTGACATCACAACTTTAGCAGGCATGATATTTTCCTCATAATTTTGCATGGATTTCTCTATGCCAGTGATAAGTAGAATATCAGAATTGGTAAGATTACATTGCTTATTAGTTACTTCCATTGAATATAAGTAAAATCCATTACCTATAAAAGAATAAATTCACATTCATAAATTTGTCCATATCAACAGTTACTCTATTCTACATGATTATTTTTATAATTAGCAATTTTAAAAATATTAGCATGTCCAAATATTACCATTAATATATTCTGTACTATATAATACAGATAACGCAATTGCATTCTGTGCTTCATATGTTTTAATAGAATCTTCATCGTTATCTGGTAAAGTATTTAAAATAGCAGTTGCTGAAATTTTTTAAAAGTATTAATAATAAATGTTGATTTCGCAAATATACAGTGTAAAATAAATCAAAAAGCTTACCAGCTGCTGGATATGGCTGCCACGAATATCTTACATATTGAACATACTTATTCATACTAGATTCTAACAAATTTTTATCGTTGTGATTTTCTTGCACATATAATTGTCTTTCATGCATGCCTAAATATAAACCTGGCCTAATTGCAGAATATTTCGACCCCCAGACCCAATGAGAGGTATCGAATAAATCAATTTTTTCCAAAGGTCCTGAAGAAACGTCTCCACGCCATATTGTAACAATTGGAGAATCAAACTAATAAAAATAATAACTTTTATCATTTTACATTAAATATTATAATTGTCATTATAATTATAATTGTCACTAACCTTATACTGCCATAACGTAACTTTAGGATTACTTTTATCAACAGCCCAAATCAAACCTTCTGGAATAACTGCTTTGATTTCTATATTTAGAGCAATGTCTTCATTGGAACAAGAAACAGGAGATTTTAGTTTTAATTCATATTGCCCAACGCTGAAGTTCCACCTTTAAACAATGATGTTATTTGACATATCTTATTTTTTTAACTATAAATAGAACTGGGATAGGTATTAGTTCACCTTTCACTACCTGTACGATCTTCTATAGCTCGCACAGTTTGTTGAAAACGTTGAATAATAAGTATATCTTCTTCTACATATTCTTGACTATCTGTGTTGTTTTTGCATTCAGAAACACCAGAAACACATTTATATTTTATTTCTCCTGTATTGACGAATACACCTATTTTACAGAAAATATTTTTTAAATAGTATACCTAACAATAAATTTAAGTAAAAAATGTAAAGCTTCAAAAAATAAAAGTTCTTCAAAAATTTTCTAATTTTAGCATTATAAACTTTTATACCTGAGAGTTTTAAATTAAAATTCTGTTTAAAAAAAATTGTTTAAATTTATTTAAATAAAATTTATTGGAAAATATAATTTTATTGTCTATTATCTTTTATAAAATTTAGCTAACTAGAAACCTCTTTTAACACCTGTCATCTAGATGCTTGATATATTATAAAAACAAAATAACACAACACACAATGTAATAAAAAAAATTTACTAAAACTTACCATAAGAATGTAGTTCTTTGCCGCCAGCGTAGACTAAATTATCAGAAAAACGAAGCGATAAATCTAATAACTGATCTGCCGTTATCGGCATTGTTTCCAAATTTTCTCCATCAAATTTATACAATTGTCCACTCAAAGACGGGATTAAACGTACCCATTGTCCATTATTGTTAAGCTATAAATTAATACTTTGTATTAACACTTTATCTCAAACAATAATATATTATTATATATTTGGAAGTCATAAGAGTTATTTATATAATAATATCCAGTATTGAAAGATAAAGAAAACTCATAGACACTTTCTTACTTCTACGTCATGAATACTGGATGACAACATTGGTCCATTGTTAAAATCAACAGTCCATTGTTTTTTACCATAATTGCTAGCATTGAGGGCTGATATACTTCCATCCAATGTACTGACAAATATCAAACTGGCGAAACAAAATACATCTATTAATAAGCAAGATTCAGATACATCAAACAAATAATTAATATTTTGTTATTTAATTCTAACTTTTAAGTCATATATTGATTGTTTTTTGTCAATCGTATCTTTCAACAAGCCATAGAAATTTCTAGACTTTGCATCCATTCATTGTAGCCGAACTAGTATACAGTAGTGATGCTTAAAATGAAATATAGATAATAGGCTACGTTTTCACTATGAATTTAGGCTGTGGCCTACATCCCAAATTCGACCTAAATAATTTAAGTCCGTCGCTATAAACATTTGACAGATGATCAGACTCGGCTGTAGGTCAGGGTTCGGTTTTTGGTGTAAACGTAGTCATAGATATATATTTGTGATGTTTGACGAAAGTAAGCAAGAAGTTTTAATGCAATCCAGTACAAGGATAGGCTTCAAAAGTATGAGTTCTTTGTATATACATTTTATTTTTACTTTTATGCTAGAAATTTTTCGGGCTTTCTCGAAGACAGTTTTGGTAGAAGATTAACAGGTGTGTTATAAAATGTTCGTTCGACTTAAATTTCATTCATGTTTTGTGGTTATATACAAGATAATCGTGCAGGACATTTTGAAAAAAATTTTAGTGCAATCCTGTGCAGCAACAAAGTACATACCTTTTGTAGCCCAAAAGCAGGTATTCTTATAATATATTTTATTTGTTTACTTTCACAAGCTAGATTTTTAAAACTATCTCAAAAATAGTTTTGGTAGAAGGTTAATAGGTGTCTAATAAAATTTTCGTTCGACTTGTCTTCATTCAGATTTTATGGTTATATACAAGATAATCATGCAGGAAGATAACAAATGTGGAAAAAATTTTTTATTACAAACATCATTCTACTTCTTGAAAAGGAAAGAGGATCGAAGTCAATCACCTGCGTGTATCTTTGAAGTGTTGATCGCACGTTTTTAGCAACAACGCATCCTCAGCGGAGACAAGGGAACGTGCAATCGCGATTGTCACCAAACAATAGAAACATATTTGTTGCCATAAACGAGACATCTTATCTGCGAGACTGAGTGCCGTTCGTACGTAGCATTCTGTCGTATCGAGTTTTAATCAGTTTTACTGCAACGGATTATATTGCAGGTCGATCGACGGACGCACATGTGTTACACATCTAACAGCACACATCGAACTGATGATCACCTGTGATCACCTTCACTGCCGATGACATGCGATGTTTGAACTGTGCGCAATGACTGTTGGTTATGCAGTATGCGCACCGTACGTTATTACATATTTTTACAATTATGTTTAATTTCTACCAATATATGACTTTTAATCTCGGTGTTTAGTTTACTCTATAACGTTTTCTTTAACTTTTAAAATTAGAAAAAATAAAAAGTAATTAAAAGTTTAATGTAATGTGTAGTGTAGAACTGGACGTTAGTCATCGTTGTCACGTATTACGTATATAAACATGTACCAGCTGACCATCAGAAAAACTATACTGCTTGCAGAATGAAAAAATAAGAACAAAATTTTATAATATAGTATTTATAATTAAGTTATTATAGTAAATCTGATATGTCCGATTATTATTTATATAGTATTTAAAAGGAATGTTTAGAATAATAACTTTTCTTGTCGTTTAAATAACATATAAATTCTTCCTGAATTGTGCTTTTAGTTATTTACTTGCAATTATTTATATTATTTATACGGTTTTGGAAGTTTTCCATTATAAAAGATATGTCATAAAAATGTTTATTCTCTTCTTGGCATTGTAAGCTGAAATAAATAAATAATATAAAAATATATTATAAAAATAAATTATTTATTTATACATTATTACTTATTTTACTAAATATGATAATAGTAAATATAAAAACAAATAAATTTTATCTCAAAAAAAGTACCCTGCATTGTGCCTCTTTATACGAGTCTATCAAGAATAATCACGTGGTTGATGACTCACTCACGCAGGTGTACAGAAAATCCCGCCGAAAAGATTTATTGCATCATCACTTGTTCTCGCCCAATGACGATGAGGACACGTATCGAAGATGCGCTCTAACAGCCAATCGCCGAGCGATCTTTCGATCACCTGATTTTTAGGTCCGTTCGCGTTGCTTAAAGGCCGTATCAGACTATCGACTTTGCAGGCCGATCCGACTACCGACTCTGATGGCTC
>NW_017257338.1:5232782-5233602 GCF_001594055.1 Mycetomoellerius zeteki | reverse complement strand
GGTTAGAGTTGGGTCAGAGTACAAGAACTGACCAACCACAGTCAAGCATTCCCCTGTCATTCGACTATGACAGGGTAATACTCGACTGTGATTGGTCAGTTCTTGTACTCTGACCCAACTCTAACCCTCGGTGGAAACTTAGCCTATAATACACGTAGTAAGCTTGGTTTAAGAAGTAAGAGTAAGAAATTGACCAATCACAGCCGAATGTGAGAAGAATAATCGACTGTGATTGGTCAATTTCTTACTCTTACTTCTTAAACCAAACTTACTTCGCATATTGTAGATGACGCCTGATGCGGAGTCTACTGCGTAGTCTACAATGGCAGTATCAGTAATGAACGAGGCTGTAAGAGTAAGAAATTGACCAATTACAGTCGATTATTCTTCTTACATTCAACTGTAATTGGTCAATTTGTTACTCTTACAGTCTCATCCACTACTGCTACTGCCATTGTAGACCATGCATACAATAGAAATCGTAGTAGTCGTAAGGTCCTAAGTCGTAGAAAATTGACCAATCACAATCGAATATGAGAAGAATAATCAACTGTGATTGGTCAATTTTCTACGCCTTAAGATCTTAAGCCCATTCTACAATTGCGTAAGTGTAGTTGTAAGTGGTTGTAGTGGTAAGAATTGACTAATATTCTCCTCATATTTGACTGTGATAGGTTAATTCTTACAACTACAACCACTTACAACTACGCTTACGCAATTGTAGAATGGGCTTTATGCGGGGTCTACAATAGAAGTCGTAGCGGTCGTAGGGTCTTAAGTCATAGAAAATTGACCAATCACAGTTGATTATTCTTCTCAT
>NW_017257338.1:5166753-5232478 GCF_001594055.1 Mycetomoellerius zeteki | reverse complement strand
CATAAACCAAGCATCAGAGTTGGCAGTCGGGTCGGCTTGCAGAGTCGGTAGTCTGATACGGGCTTAAGGCCGGAATCAGACTGCGCGTTGAAGATTGAAATTGAAGATTAAAAATTAAAATTTGACTAGTGAGGACAAAGAAATTTTAGCTCCTATTGTTTTGATTGGTAAAATTTCAATCTTTCAATCTTCAATCTCAATATTCAATGCACTGAACGTGGACATTGAACTATGTAGCCAATGTCCACGATTCCGTCGGTAATGTCCACGATTTTTTTTATTGTTTCTTCTCTATGTCCACGATTTTCGGTCCGTTAGATAGATAAAGACGAACAATCAATCTGTCAGCGCTTGTTGAACAAACGATTGTTCGTCTTTGTCTATCTAACGGATCGAAAATCGTGGATAGCGAAGAATACAATCAAAACATCGTGAACATTACCGACGGGATCGTGGACATTGGCTACATAGTTCAATATCCACGTTTTGTGGACATAGAGGCGCTTCAAAATAAGATTGCAGGTAAATCCCAGATATGGTTGCTCTCATGCTTCTCTCTGATGTTGTTGACACGAATTCGCATGAAATGTGATTTTTATTGTAATCAAATGCATTGTATTTAAATGCATTATTACGCAGAGATATATCAATAATTATTAGTTTGGCACTTTCAAGTGTTATATTAATATAACTAATAAGTAATAAAAACATAAATAATATGACTAATTATGCAAAAAATGTTAAATTAATTAGAAAAAATTAATTTTATATGTCGTAGAATAATAGTCATCATGCTTATTGATTGTTAGATATGCGATAAATTTGCGGAAGTGTCTGACTTAAAAAACATGACAATGATTGATCGTTCTAAAGTCTATGTTGCAATAATCTATTACGCTTCAAATAATGTGACAGGTATATTTAAACTTGAAAGAATAAAAAAGAAGGGACAAATTGTAGGAAATATAATAATTTGTTGTATACTTTTTACTAGCTACACTTTCTACATTTTTTTCTTTCTTTTCTATTCTTTTATTAATTTATTGTAAGAGATCAGTATTTAGTCTATTCTTATTTTAAGATCGTCTCAAGTGATGTCTTAAATAAGATGCTTATACAGCTCCGGTAACTGGCTTATGACATCCTTAAGACTAATAAGATAAATATATTAATTAGTGGATCCAATTATTGATCGAAATAATAAAAATTTTTAATATTAGGCTTGTAATAATAAGTACGATTCTAAATAAATTCGTGTTATTAAATTTTTATAAACACAAATTTATTTAAAGTCGTATATATCATTAAACTCTTATTAATATTACAAATTTTTATCATTTAATCCATCCAAAAATTGGATCATGTCTGCTAATTATCCACTGGTACATTTACCTTACTTAAGACTATCAATATGAGTCATAATATTATTTCTTATTCCTATTTTTATTTAAAAATATATACAGTTCCAAAATCAAATTCTACTCGGTCGTAAAAGAAGAGACCAACGTAATTCACTGTCGTTTTGACATCGCCGGGTCACAACGACAGATGGCGCCACGATGGAAATTTCCAGTCGCCTGCGTGAAGCAGAAATCGAACGAAAATCGTCAACCTCAGCTTCGTCGGAGCGATGTCAGAGGCTCTGTAACATTCACTGATTCACTGACATTCACGTTTATGTGGTGATTGCAGCCCACATTTTTACGAGATCCGCGCGATTCGGGTCAGCCTGGGGAGAAAAAAACAGGTTCGCGATCGTGACTCACTTCCGCCGTCTACGTCACCGTTGGTGAACGAAAACAAGGTTCGTTTGTCCGCTCGCTCGCTACGCGACAAAAGCCTTGGTAGCGTCATCGGGGTACCGCCTGGACATCCGCGCGTGACACATTGCTGCTCGTTCCTTGTCGCTGACGCGCTTGTTGCTGGGAAGGAGCATCCGACGATGGTGAGTACCACGGGAGTGCGTTGCCGTCCGCGTGCGATGCGAGAAACACGTCGACCGTCACGAGCCGACACGACGAGCATGCGTCTAAACGAGTCCGCTACGTGCGTATGTTCGCAGGCGTCTTACTCCGAGGATCAGCTGGCCGGTAAGTGGAGGGCGACTTGTGTAACAACAGCCGTGCAGAACGAGAACCGAGAGAGAGGCTCGCGATTGCGAACGAATGAGTGAATGAGGGAGGCGATACGGTCGATGGTCCACGCCGCGCCGCGCTCTTCTCCCCGGGGCTTTTGATTCAGGTCAAGAGTATCCTCGCCTTTTTAGACGCACCCTCGATGCGCGCGCGCGCGCACGCCTGTCAGGGACTGCCTTTTATGGTCCGGTATTTGAAAGCAAGTCGCCGTTGCTGTAGGCATTGTGAAGGACTTTATCACGCTCCCGTCTTCTCGATGACTCGCCGATTATTCTTGTTTTACTCTCGCGAGTATACGAGTCATGTGCGTTGTTGATGTAAAACGAGCTTAGGAATTGACGGATGTAAGACGTTCCTTGGCGTTTTGACATTATATCACGTTTGTTATAGTAATTGCTAAGTGATAAGTCTTATTTTTCTCCGCAAAAGTGCCAAGATGTACGTTTACAGCTATCAGGAGCTGGCTAATAGAATGATGTCATCCATGGAGGGTAAACGATCCTATTATTGGGTGGTACCCAACAGTAGCTTCATAATTTATTATAATTAACCCTTGATACACACGATTGAGTCTTTGTATCCTGCATATTTCTTTTCTTTAAAATACTAGAAGCACCTGACTAAGTAATAGTCTCCATTCTGTTCTTTTTTTTTAACATACAGTATGCGCCAAAAAAAAAATGCGACTCTTACAACTAACACTTCAATTGTCAGTTTAGTTAAATAAAGTGAGTGGACGGGGACAAACTTGTTTATAACACAACAAATATTTTGTCCTACCAAATATTTATTCGATATGATTTTATGATTTCCTTTAATTGCAATCACTGCGTTACTGTGTCACACTCAGCAAACATAATAGTGATTAAAAGAGAGTCACATTTTTTTTGGCGCATACTGTACAACAAACATTACAAATCTTTTCGAAAGATGTTGAGGTATATGTAAAAATTACTTAATAATTTTTATAAAAGTAATGAAAATTAATCCGGAACAAACCGGAAAATTATCGTGTGTACTAAGAGTATTCTAGATAGTGGCAAGAAGAATTACAAAAGATTTGTTTTTTTTTTTTTTTTTTTTTTTTTTTTCGAAGAATGTTTTAAACTGTACATTGCTGTAATAAATTGAAGCGAAACAAATTATATTTGTTCGCACTAATGTTGACATTCTTCGAAAAAAAAAAAAAAAAAAAACAGCTATAATCTCTACTTACATTTTTCTTAAAATTTGCTTTATCATTTATAATTCTTTCTCTCTCTGTTCCTAAAATTATTTTTATACGTAAGATACGAATTGAACGCTTGAAAGTGATTAAAAGTAAGTGTATCGCTATAGAATTCCAGGAGGCGTTTCAGTTGTTTGACAGCCGCGGGGATGGAAAGATTCACGTGTCTCAAATCGGCGACGCGTTACGCGCTCTTGGTCAAAATCCGACCGAATCAGACGTGAAGAAATTCACTCATCAGCACAAACCGGACGAGCGTATTAGTTTTGAGGTATTTCTACCGATCTACCAGGCGATTAGCAAGTCCCGTGCCTCTGACACGGCGGATGACTTTATCGAAGGCCTGCGTCACTTCGACAAGGATGGAAACGGTTTCATATCGTCTGCGGAATTGCGACACCTTTTGACGACACTCGGTACGCATTAAACAGATTACTTGGATAAATACATATGTGTGCGCAGAATTTTTATCTGTACCGTTGCAGGTGAGAAACTCAGCGACGAGGAAGTGGAAACGTTACTGGCAGGTCACGAAGATTCACAGGGTAATATCAACTACGAAGATTTTGTTCGCCAAGTCATGTGCGGCTAAGCTTAGCTACTTAAACGCACATAAGAGTATTATTATTATTATTATCGTTTATATTTTGCCATTTATTCATCGAATCTGTTAAAGCGTTTTACTTTTTGAAGTATCATATCATAGCATGTGTACCTATATGACGATTTATCTCGAGGGAACTCTAATGTGGACATACTATTTTATTACGTACTATGGGAAAGAAGGTTAGTCCCTTTTATATAAGAGTCTAAATTAGTTAAACAATGGTAGGTAAAGAACAATCTAGCGCATTGTGCCTTGACGTATATACTCCGATTTACGAGCATTTAGTGATATCGATAGTAAGACATACACCTATTGTGCGATCTTCAGCGAGATATCTGAATTCCGCGGACATTCCAAATTTTTGTAAGATAGACTTCGAGAATTGAGAATGTCTGGCCGTTCGAGGGTGAGGGCCGAGCATTTTGATTTATGCCAACACTTAATGGCTATGTATTTTTCTCCTTCTTCTTTTGTCCTCTTCGAATTCAATATATCCTCTATGTAGTTAAAAAAACGTATGTTCGAGAATCTTCCATCTACTGATAGATGCCCTAGAAAAAGTGCGCAGAGAGTATCCACTTTATTTATTTATGCATGAGCGTATTTATGTCTTCGAAATGCGCAAGAAAAGATTATTGTACATTGCAATGAATAAAAAAGAAATTGCTCTAAGAATTCGATGTAAAACTTCGTCGACGATGCCTCTTATAAGTAAAACGGGAGTATATTGTTCTTGCAATGATTCGTCGAATATAATCGTGTTATCAATTGGAAAATCCTAGGATTTCTTTCACAAATGCCTTATATTTAATTCTACAAATGTATATTAACTTTATCTTGATTATTTAAATCAAGATTATTATCTTGATTTACCTTACTTTTTACCTTTTTCTGATTCTAGGAATTAAAAAAAGGTAAATAGTTAAAATTATAATATGCCCGTTTCTACCAATATAGTTTAATTTTAATCTTGTTCAACTAACTCTTCATCTTTTTCTAGTTCTAAGAATTAAAAAGAGATAAAGAATAAGGTGAACCAAGATTAATTTACATTAGTAGAAATGAGCATTAATTTGCTGATGAATAAGTACTTCGAAATAAATGTCGATTAGACAATCAATGCCCTTTTCTACTAGGGCTAATGATTTGCTTTAAATGTCGAAGTATCATATCAATCAGAAATGGGCATTGATCGTCTAATCGAAAATTCAAATTCTTTCAAATCGAAGTTTTTTAAACAGTCCTAATTTCTACTAATATAGAACCCTTAATATACATGATTTGATCATTCGTGTTCTGCACATTTCCTTTTTTCAATAAATTAGGAGTATTAAGTAATGAGTTATAACACATATATATACAATTTTTTAAATATTTACATAATTTTATAAATTTTTAAAGATGTTAAAGTATATATAAGAATCACTTGTGACCATTTCTATCAATGTAGATTGACTTTAATTTTGGTTTAATTTACTCTTCATTCTTTTCTAATATTCTTAGAATTTTAGAAAAAGATAAAAACTGACTTAAACCAAGATTAAAATTAACCGTTAGTAGAAACGGGCATTAATAATTCTTATATATTTGTTAAATGAAAATTAATCCGGAACACAAATGATTCATCGTGTGTCATGAAGGACCGGATAATCACTGTATGTATACTGAATGTTAACTTTAACCTCGGTGTAATTTACTCTTTACTTCTTTCTAATTCTTAGGGCTCTTTCTACCAATATAGTTTAATTTTAATCTCGATTTAACTAATGGCGAATTCGATTGGAAGCACTAGTGCGCACTGGTGCATATTAAAGCCATTGTACACTGATTTAATTTAAGTATAAAAATGAAATGCAAATATTTCGAATTATGAAATACATATTTTACCTAATAATACAATAAAATGTATTGAGTATTTCACGATTTAATCGATTTCTATGTTTATTTATAAACATATCTTTACATTATTTTGTGTACGACGGCTTTAATGTGCACCAGTGCGCACTGAGTGCGTCCAATCGAATTCGCTATTACTCTTCATCTTTTTCCAGTTTTGAGAATTAGAAAAAGATAAAGAGTAAGTTGAACCGAGATTAAAGTTAACCTACATTGATAGAAACGGGCCTTAAAACAAGAAAAAGGTAAAAAGTAAGTAAAACCAAGATTAAAATTAATTTACATTGGCAAAAAAAAGAGTATAAAGTTTTTGATGCCCTATCAATTTTGAGTTGGCCTGTCTCGTTTTGTTTGTTTATGGAATTATTTCATTAAGTTTATGTACACAGAATTTAAGATTTTAATTCATTATTCTTTTTCAAATTTAATTGTTTTTATTAGTCTTATTATTCTAATTTTTTAAAATAATTTTTTAGGGTTATTTCCTTATATTTTTACTTCTTCTAAGCATAGGTTTTGTTTTGCTTTGTCTTTAAATATCTGAGTTAGGTTAATTTTATATTCTGTTACTAATTATTTAGGTAGTTTTTTGGCCCATCTTACTCCATTGGGGACTCCGTTTGTTCTTATGATATCCGAAGAATCAGTGTTCGATTTTTGAACGTTCCAGCGTTCAAAAATCCGCAAGTGGCGCCTGTGCGCGCACGTGGTAGAGTTTACCGCGCGTTGATTCGTGGACCGTTTGATCTGACGTCACGTGGAAGGGCGACAGCGCTGTATACGCCGTGAAGTCGGCCGCGACTTCCAGCAGTGTCGCTTCGAACATTGTCGGATGAAAGTCGTGGGATCTCGTGCGCTCTGGGTGTTACCGTAAGCCGCCGCAATCAGTTCCCAATCGTCACCGATCGCTACTCCAGCGAACATTTCGTGTTGGAGCAGTGCACTTAAAGCCGCCAAAATTTTACGAAGAAAGAAGTATGAGTATTAACTCCAGTCTGTCGTTAAGTAATAGTGAAAGTAGTAAAAAGCCGATAATGCCGAGTTTAATTTCCAGTAATTGGTGAGTAGCCCGAGTACACGTAACTGCGCCATTTTTGCCCTCGCCTTCCCTGCGAGTCGCCATCTTGCACGTCGCGTCCTGATCTTGTGTTTTTATTTCTGTTTTTCCATCAGCTTCTTTTCGTCATCCTGTCTTCCTTTTCCCTTCCCCCTGTTTATAAACTGTTCGAGCTCGTATCATGTAATCATCGTCATTATTACGTTGTTTTTGTTAGGCAAATTGAAATATGAGACGGTTTGCGAGTCAGGTGAACATTCTCGGGTATACGATTGTCGTTATCGTAATCGCTGGAAAGAATGCGTTTGGAATGAGACAACTCGGCATCGTTATCCGAGCCGTCTTATCCATGATAAGACGTCCCTTGAGAACTAAGTATTGCAAATCAGCCGCGCGAAATCCTCGCGAGTGTCGATTTCGCGTCGCGGCCACGTGACGTATCCGTCTAAAAATCTATTCCGCGTATTATGGTATACCTACTTGTCAGGTTCAGTGGCGTTGCCTCATCAGCTGTTCCGTTAGGCGATCGGCGTACGTTTTTAATGGCACGACGCCTTTCCGAGATAGATCCCTCTTGAACCGACCTCGCCTCTAAATAATATTTTGCAATAACGTTTACAAGAAAAATAATACGATTACCTATCGTCACGTGATGTCAAGAAAAATGACTTGTCAGTTTGCGACAATCAAAATACAAAACTATAGAAATATGGGTTGCCCGAAACGGGCGACCATTCTCATCTCAAACTCCGTCACTCGCGACCTTCAACTCTCCGACCTGCCTCGTGTAAAACCAGGACGTTCGTGAGATCTTAAATTCTATGGGTCAATCGTGTAACTTTTTCTCTAGGATGGAAACGTGAAAAGTAAACATTTTTTTCTATGCATATATATGTGTATATACGATAAAGGCATCTATAAAAATTTTCACGTTATCGCTTTAGAGAAAAAATAACATGATCGATATCCTGAACGAGATTCTTGGAATTATAGACGGTATTCATAGTTAATCCGATCTTGTATTTAAAATCTTATCAAGATCTCGAGATTGCTCATTCACTTCAATGACATTTATCATTTATCAGTTCGAAAAAAAATGAGAACGTAAAGAAAAAATAAAAAATATATTTAGACATACTTTTACTCCTCTATAATCAGTTATTACATCAAAATTGCATTTTAAAATTAATATTACATGAGAAGAACGATTTTGCTGAAGTATCTAAAGATTTAGGTATAGATAGATCTGAAAATAATTTTTGTTGGACTATCAAAATAATTATATAGGGCACTCAAATTGATTGCTATGAATATCAAAACTTTTTGCATTATTATTATGCATTATTATTTTGATAGTCTAACAAAATTATTTTCAGATTTGTATCCAACCAAATTTTTTTAGATACTTCAGCAAAATCTTTCTGTGTAAAAAGTTTTAATGATTCAAAATATTCAAACTTACTTTTTGTTTTTTTTTTCTGTTTGATTTTCAGTTGTGTCGTTGTAGCAAATGAGCGATATGATCATTTCATTGGCTGATTCTCAAGATTACTTACGATGATTTTAAGTATAAAATTGGAGCATAAACTGTCCTACGATTTAACCATTCTCATGCGGAGCCGCTCATCACCCTATATTTTTTTTATTGATATATATCAGATCGTTAGAGATATTGCTTAGGAAACGTTCTAGATATCTAATCTAGAACGCATACAATTTTGAAGATATCTAAACAAAATCGCGTGTGATACCGAGCATATCGTTTAATTATCTGATACACAGCCGTGGAATTTTCCACAATTTAAACGGTTTGAGATGACCTAACGGACGGCTCTTGATTAAATCCAACGTGAAAACGGCCGATACAGTCAGTTAAAAATGTAGGAAATCATGTTCCTCGTAATTAATTTTATGGACCTTGTTTTCATTATTGAACGATATTCAATCAGCTCCGAAATTACGCAGCCAAGTTTGAGATACACATCATCCTCAAATGTTAAAATTCGTAAACAAAGAATACAGTTACACCGTTACTTATCAGCTATCTAATCGGTTATCTAATCAACTATTTGAAATTATTTTTTGATAGGGAGAGAAATAAATAAATAAATGTTGATATAAAGAACTTGATTTACGTATCTATATTTGCAGTCATTATTTACGATTTACGAAATAGAATTTTTTAAAATCACATTTGCGTTTATATTTATATTTATTCAAATATACTGTTAACACGAATTGTACACCGTATAATATAATGACTCACTTATAAATAAGGAACATTTTTAAATCGTATTTATCACCACCTGCCCTTTGTTACAGCACATGTTAGCCATATATGAGCTCTGTCGTAATTAGCAACGACGATTAGGCGTGATGTAACGATTTCTTTGAATGCCCTCATGGAAAAACAGATGTACGAGCGTTCACAGTTGTATCCGGGTCTGAATTTTTCAAGTGGCTTTGTTCGTGTTCCTAACTGGAGCGAGTATTCCGTACGTAAAACGAGTTCAGAGAGTGTGATATTCGAATATTATATAAAGTGTAGGAAAGTATCTTAAAAATTTCGAAACAAAACTATAAGAACGTTTACAATCATCACTTGAAAAAAAAAATACTTCAAAATTGTTCTCGATAAGGAGAATCTGAATAGTTTATAAGGAAAATAACGAGAGGGTCGATATCTGTGATTCACTCTCTTTACGATCATGTTCATTTTGCATGAAACGGGCAATGCGCCGTTAGAACAGCGACATTGGCTTTGTGCTTTCTTTTACAACGTCAGGTTGCCTCGTGCCTCGGCCAATCGATATACGGCCAGCAATGTCGCTTTATCTCATAGTTACATCTTTTGTGAGCCAAACGTGATTTCTGCCAGCTGGGAGAGCGTTCGAATTTACTGACAATTGTCCTAAATCAAACGATAACGTTGAAATAAAGAGAAGAGCTCGAACGTGAGTCGTTTTGTTCGATCATATTTCTCAAAGGTGATAGTAACACGCGCATACGTGATTCTCACTGCAAAATCATACCCGGCATATCACGGTGATACGCGAACAATGAATAAAGTTCTCTCGTAGCTTTCTATATTTCGTTTACTTGAACGAATTATTATTATGTTTCTTGCATGGAAAGAACAGTGGAAAAAGAGTCTGGTTGCATTAATTGGAATCTATTATTATAATTTTATTTGAGATAACCAGAATTCTGATTGATACGATCAGAATTTTGTTTTGATTTTCAACTAGAAATTTTTTAGTGAATGGTTTTACTGAAGTATCTAAAACTTTAGTTGAATACAGAATCTGAAATATGATAACTTTGTCGAGTCATCAAAATAATTATACATATAGAATATTTAGACGAGAAAAAATGATACAAGATACCGTAAAAGATTCTAACATTTCAGCAACCAATTTAAGTCACAATTATTTTAGTTCAAACAAAATTTATTTTTCAATTTTTGTATCTGCCTAAATTTTTAAATAATTCAGCAAAATCGTTCTTTCGCGCATTTGTGACTCTTAAAAGGCTCTTCAACAATTTAAAAAGAGTAAATTTATGTAATAAAAATAAGATGAATAAATGGACTTAATAAATCTGAAAATAATTCGGCTACGCTATTCTTATTTATTTCTCTGCTCTTATAAAAAAATTATTAAACGTTATTAAAAATTTAGAAGTTTTTCGTGATATTTGTCACATTTTGCGTTTCTAATCGATCGCGCATACTCGAAGTATCGTCATCTATTTTTGGCTGCATTATCATCGCTCTCAATTTTACGTGATAAGAAAAAGTACTGATAATTGTACTACAATAACACATTATCAGTTTTTGCGTACATAATTGTATTAACACCACAGTTATGCCTTATATCCCTTATATAATCCCATTAGTCAGCGAATTAGATTATACTTACTATTAGCAACTATTATACAGCCTGTAATTAAAGGACGAATCATTTCTCGTTTGTGTAATGACACGTATATACTGAGCAACAGACATGCACTTTATATAAAATTTTAAATTTTGTATCCATATTGTTTTCTTACCTTTTGTATTAAATTACAACTAAATTTTGATTTATTATGTTAAAATAAATATGGTTATTTTTAACGTTAACTTCAGTGACTAATTCTTGGATTCTAAGTCCACTTTTTCAAATTAATCAGTTTGAAAGAATATGCTAATAAACACGAATGCAAACATTTTCGGATATCGTCGTAAGGTTTCTTCGTTCTTACGGTTCATCCTCTTTAAGATAAATCGTTACGTTAAACGGCTGATTGCGAATGATAATGTCATCGCATCGAAAACACTTTGTCCCCGTGGAAGAGTACAATTGGATGATATGTTGCAGGCGTGTACGTTTCTAATTAAATTTGTCCGAGAATTGGTTCCGAGAAGCTTCCAGAAGAACGATTAATAAAACGCGAACGAGACTCGTGCAGGAACGTGCAAGGTCGTTGTTGCGCGAAGAGTCGCGGAGCACGAAGGCGAATTATTCTGGAATTATTCTGGTTTCATTTGTGTGTTCCTAAGCGGCTTCTACAATAAGAAGACTTAGGCTTTAAGCCTTAAGCCGTAAGAAATTGACCAATCACGATCGATCATTCTCCTCACATTCGACTGTGATTGATCAGTTTCTCAAAGCTTAAGTTTTACGCCTTAAAATCTCATTGTAGACGTCGCTTTATATACGAACGTGTATCATTTTTTTTTCTCCGAACAGATATCGAAGAAATTGACGCGTCTTTTATTACATTCTGACATATCGCAGCGGATGATGAATATTATCACGCTATATTAAACATTTAAACGTAAATAGATGACCTATTATTACATTCCGTGTCGATAACATTTGAACTTGGAAATCGCTTCTAATCATATCTTCAATTCTTTTTGAGACTTTCATATAATTGAGGGCTGTATGAAATTTACTCGTTATATCATTTTTTACATTGGAGTTCATGCGGGATATCATAAAACTCGCTCGATTTTTGTCGTTTATAATTTTACAAATTATTGAAATTATATACTGCAGATAAATACGTAGGGAAATCCTCGTTCTTTAGTCAAATCCAAGTGCGATTGATACTGTCAACAACATTATCAATCATCATTTTTCACAATCCACTTTAAACTGTAATCTCGTATAATACCGTGATTGCAATCATAACAATACACGGAAAAAGCAATTTTGCTGAAGAATCTAAAAATTTAGCTAAATATAGGTCTGAAAATAATTTTGTTGAACCATTAAAATAATGGGTGTGTGAAATTAGCATCGGACCATATAGTTCCGGAGTTTTAATCAGAGTTCTAGGTTCCTTTTAAAAAGTTAAACAGTTCAAAATAATTATGTAGGAATTTCGCAGCATAATAAGCAATGCTGCAAAAAGTTTCAACATTCTAGCAGTTTAAATGTCCTATATAATAATTTTAACGGTCCAACAAAATTATTTTCAGATCCGTTTCTAACCAAATTTTTAGATTCTTCAGCAAATCGTTCTTTCCGTGTACAATTTTCTAAATATTGATATAAGGAAATATCGTGATATATCAAAATATCTCTTTGATAATTTATATCGTGGGAATCATTATTATTCAAAATGCAAGATGCGATTATTGATCGCATAATATTATGTTATTATTGCTTGAGGCAATATGCTAATATGTAATAAATGAACTATAGATCCTTATTATTACTTTTAAATGGCCTATTTGCCTTAATTGCTGCAACATACACTTATACATATATACGCAAGCGCAGCAAATTATTTATAAATTGCGCGTCACATAATTCAATCTCATTTACAAAGTGTTGCAGGTACACATTTACACTTTACGTAAGCCTGATATTTCCTAATGTCAAGGCGAGGCAAAACTGTAGAATAAAACAATAGTTAAAAGAAGGGCTGCTAGCCAGTTATAACATAAAGAATATTTAATAAACTTTCATACATATTTACATACAAACGTTTCGACACCGATCGGGTCATTTTCAATGTAAAACAACAAACAATCTCACATAAATTATCGAAAAATTCAGTCAAATTATAATGTCCAGTAAAAAGTTCGGTTGTATTCGTAATATGCGGTCCATATGTAAAAATATCAAAGGAGATCTCATCTCACTTTTCACAATTCTACAATCATCTTACAATGAAATAATAAATTAACATTGCGTTACAGTTTAAATTATCATAGTTGATAATTTGACTGAATTTTCTGGTAATTTATGTAAGATTGTTTGTTGTTTTACATTGAAAATGACCCGATCGGTGTCGAAACGTTTGTATGTATGTATGAAAGTTTATTGAATATTCTTTATGTTATAACTGGCTCGTAGCCCTTCTTTTAACTATTGATTTATTCTGATTGAGCCATATTGATAATTATTGTAGAATAAAATATTTAACACCGTGTGGATTATTCAGCCAAAAACGTTGTAGATGTAAGCGAACCGATCACACATATTTCTCTTTCTCCTCAACGTGCAAAACACGTATTATTGTTTGGCGGAACGCCCGTTTAAATGACGTCGTTGATACGATTCCCGATCCAACAATACTCAGTAAAGACCTGAGCTCAAAGATGACTGTAACTGACAATTACTATCTGATTGAGTCGTGAAAAGTGAGTGCTCAGATAGCCAAGTGTGATGTAGCGTGTTGTGCAAACTAATGCATTGCATGTATTGTTATATATTTGCTGTACATTTGCTAACATCACAATGGGACATATTATAAATACAACAACATGACTGTTTATATATATATATAATCAGTTGTCGAAATTTCTAAAGTAAACTGTAAGCAATGATGGTACATTATGTTGTCGGCAACATGACAGCAACGTGTTAGCAACGAATAATTAATCGTTTCTTGAGCTCATTGCTAACAAAATGCTGACAATATGATAACACTAGTTGTTGTCGAGGATATTCATGCTGACATATTGCCATCGATTTGCCATTCCAAGAATTCGAATTCCATTGAGTTCAACGCGACAGACATAATGCTGTCTCACCTTGTCCTGAGTTTGTCGAAATTGGTTGCTGCAACATGTCAGCAAAATACACTGCATTTGGCTATCTGCATCTGGGTGAGTCGTAGATGAACACATGTTTGGCATAACTATGTGCTGTATATTATACGTCATACATAGTCATGCCAAATATTATGTTGATCTATAACTACGACTCACGTTTCACGACTTATTGTTAGTTACAGCCATCTTAGTGCTCAGGTCCTGACGCGTGTACCATATAAATCGCATACGTCGGCTGCCTGCTGTGGCAGTCGCGCATTTTCCCTTTAACCGTGGATTCCACTCCAGTTTTTTCCGCACGACTTCGCCGCGGTAGACGCGACTCGACGGGACGTCATATCACCATCGGTAAAAACTCCCTACCGCTCGCTATATCTCGCTGAAATTTCCACTCAAATGCCAAGGTAGACATGTCTTTTCCGCTTTTTTTCCGTGCATTCTCGTGACATTCTGACAGAAACGGCGTATTATCAATGACATTCGCCGACGATGACAGCCACTGTAGTTGTATTTCGATCACCAGTTATTAATAAACATTTAATAAGATTAAATGCCTTGATTGTGATAAACCGATTATCCTTAGCCTGGAGAAGAGTTATATGCATCCTGAAATTACATAAGCATTCCATATATTAAGAATTTCAAGAGTCTTGGCAGTACCCACTGTGTTTATGTCCCGAAAATGTCAGCTGCTCTTTAAAGAACAACATCTCGTGACGTCAATCGGATATTCGTGTATTCACTGAAAAAAAAAAACAGATATTTTGGGTATTGATATTTTAATAATTTGTTATCTTTTTTCCTTTATCGCAATCCTCAATCATGCTTGCATACATCCATGCACACCAATAACATAGTTCTAAACAGATTGCATTGTTATTTATTCAAAAATATGTCAATTTTTTTAACCTTCGACTACAGCAACGGGTCATTTGAATCCGAAGCGAAATTTGTAGATGATTGTACAATCTGTACGATTGATATCAATCATACAGATTGTACAATCGTCTACAAATTTCTATAAATATACTATAAAGTTTTAAATTGTAATATGTAAGTGAAAAAACTTTGAACCTTTCTCTATCAACTGTTGTAAAATGTAAATTTACTTGCATTCTGTTTTTAAAATTTAAACAAGATGCTTTAAAATTTAGATGTTATGGTTTTTTCAGCTATAGTTGAGGATTAAACGTTGATGTACTTGATGGTGTTATAAGATTCAGAATTTGGTTCTAATAATTAAAATGTACATTGCAGTGAAATGTCTAGTAAATGCATGGACGAGAGCCTAGAGGAAGGCTCCAGGCTGCAACAGCACTACTGTATAACGCTGGGCGTGGGGCCTCTGTGGTGGTCCTGATGTGCCCCATGCCGCATTGTCTGTATCTACAGTCAACACAGAGAGCCGCGGCGTGGGGATCAAGCAGAGTCAGCTCTCTGTGAGCTCCCACATTGTACAAGTACGTATTTTTCACTACTTAAAGACATCTTCAGAAATCGGTAATTTATTTACGACTGTGAATGCGAAATAACGTATTAAACGAGAATTAAATTCTGATTATCCGCATTTTTTTTTATTACAACTTACAGGAGGATGAATTGTTGAAAGCCGTAAGAAGCAACGAACCATTGCGTCTAACGTTCACTCTCCACTTGACTGAGAGTACATCCGTCGAGTGGGAGACCGTAGCATGGCGCCGCTGTCTATATATTCGCGTACCCAGCTGCCTTCTGCCTGAAGGATCAAAAGAGGGCTTTGTTTCGCTCCTAGAATATGCCGAAGAAACACTACGCTGCACCAATATCATTGTTTGCCTTCGCAAAGATAGATCAGACCGAGGTACTTGTCGTTTGCCATTCTTCGGCACAAACGTCGAAGACTTTTGCGTTGATGAGAAAGATTCACCGTCTAAATCGTTCTGTTGTTATGGTCTAGCAATGCTGGTTCGTACCTTCATGTTCTTGGGTTTCACGGTCCTGCCGCCAACTCATGCCTTGGTACCACCAGGCAGTGACGCTGGCAATCTCTACATGCTCTATGCCATCGAGTAATCGGCAAGCAGTTCTGCCTCTCAAATTTAACGCGCAGGTATTGATTCGAGAGAAAAGATACTGAAGTTTCTCAGCTCTACAATTTTTGTTGTACTATTTGATTATTTAATCAACTCATTTTTCGTTTACTATAACGACTTTCTCCTTGCTTTCTTATGAATTTAGTATATGATTTCAGATTATTTGTATTTATTGTAATTATTTGTATTTTGTTATATTTTATTACAGGTACTACCAAGTCTAAGGTAAAATTCTGAAAAGAAGGACAATTGGAATTTTGGGAAACAGCACTTTTTTCTTTTATATTTTAAGTTTTACTATACATATATAATTTGCTTTTCGTTATTAGTTCCAAATTGGGAAATATATAAATTTTATTTATATCAAACGATTATATTTAGTGCAGAAAAACTTCGGCGTTAAATTAAAGAGGCTTAATGAGAAAACAAAAAAAAATTATAGTCGCGAATACGTAGAACGCGTACATAAAAGGCTTTCAATGGGTATATCGATTCATTCTCTTGAACACAATGTTAATAACTCTTATAAGAGCATATAAGCTGCTGACAAAGCTTCCCACGTGAAAGAATTTGACAGAATCTGTAGTCGTATTGAACAACTAACATCACGGCGACGAACTGTCAAATTTTAGAGAAAATTTATTATCGATATATCTCAATGTTAATTGTGGCAGATTGGGTATCACCGCGTTGTTCTCCGTAATATATGTATAAGTACATTTGCTTATTATTTTTAAGTATTATTAATATGTATAATCTAGATTTTAATATCTGTTATGCGAGTACCAACAAATAAGTTTTGATCGCTTTCGTTCTATCATTAAGAACGATATTATTATGAGTAATTGACTGATGTTCTTTATAAAATGTGCAATTATTTTTCTGTAATTCCGTAAATAATTTATGCTTCTGTTTATAAAGTAAAAAGAAATTATGCAAACATCCAGTAAAAACAAAATTTGGATGTTCCAATTGACTTTTCGTAAAATCTGAATCTTTGAAATTTCTATTTATGATAAAATGTGTTCATATAAATTGATTACTAATTAACTTAAAACGTCATGTGGATGGCACAGCTTTGAAAATTTGAAACCATGAATCAAAAACATCATGAACATTACATTATGTTACACTAATCGAACATGAGGGAAAACATTTCACTCATAGGATAACTGTTCCGATTACTACCGCTTTAAGTACATAATGATAATTGATATGCTTATTTTGATGTTTTTGAGATAATAGACATCATTTTTTTATGTTCAAGTAAAAAACTTTAATATATACAAAATAAAAGCAATAAACTTGAAAACTAATTATTTAAATATAGCGAAAGAAATAAAATATAAGGAACACATATTACTGCCAGTCTTTGTTCAAATACTGCATTATCATTTACTGCCACCCATTTATTGCACACTGTATTAAAATCATTCTGGAAATATCTCTATAAAAATATCTTTAAAATATTATTTAGTGATGTTTGTTAGTAATATTTATATCGTTCTACACTAAGAATACCTGTCACTTCTTTAATCAAAGACGTTCAAATTGGCAGTAATTAGCGCATTGGTACATATGTTCATGCATAACAGGACTCATTTACTGCCGGCAGTAATGCAAGTAAATCTTAAATAATTAATAACGTTGCTATTTCAATAAATCCTTGGAAAATTTCGCTGAAATTATTTCACGTTTTGGAACATTTCAGTAAAATTTTAGCAAAGTTTCAGTTTAATTTCAGCGATTTTTCTATATGTTAGCTGAAAAATTCACTTTCAGTGAAATTTCAACAATTTTCATAAAATTTTCCAAAACGTGGAATAATTTCAGCAAAATTTGTTCACCAGGGATTAAATATTAGAAAAGTAACCTATCACCTTTTTGTGCTTATTTTATTAAAATATCATTTAAACGGTTCATAAAATTGCTTTAGTACATATAAAAAAATGAAAATTTCACATATGCTTGCACTGTCAAGTCATGCACACAATTCTGCTTCACTTCTAATTAGAAGAACATGGAGAGTTTGCATCTTCAGCAACATTCCTTAACTTCTTTAATTATTTTATAAATATAAAACATATCGAATATCTCATACAATTGTGCTTATATTTATATAACAGTCGTAGTTTAACATTAATAATATTTTTAATGTATAATATAACGATCTCATACTTTCATACTGCAATTGAAAAAAACGGCAGTAATTGGGCAGTTACCCTATTTTTCTTAAAATATTCAAAATTGGAAGGTACTAAATCACTATAAATCTTATTTATCATTATCTAAGCCCTATATGTTATTAATTTTTATAATATATTTTTAGGTGATAGTATATCTAAGTAATAGTATATCTCTGGTAATTCCCAATCAGTTAACATTGAAGAGATTTTGCTAATAAATGCGTTCTTTAGTGTTGACTTGATAACAGACAACATGAAAAATAAATAAAAATACAAAAAAAATGAAAAATACCAGAAAAAGAACAAAAAATGTTAATAGCTTATTAGGAATATAGATAGAGATAAGTACAGAGTGACGGACTATTGTATGTTAACTTCACGCAAATAATTATCGATTTGCCTTAAGTTTTTAAATTGAACAATTCCGTGCATTTTATCCCTTCAGTTAGTATTATATATTCGTACCTCTGATCATACATACACATATGAATACACATAGACACATACAAAAAGTGAATATGTATGCTACGTTTCTTATTCATGAAAATATAATTGCTAAATAAACATTTAATAAAACCCACTATATTGTTACTTTACTGCTTACCAAATTTACTTAGAGTTTTATTTATTAAACGTCAATCAGACTTGATTGATAAAATTTAATACGGAATAACCAAGTGTTTTTATTTAATACAAAAATTTTTGTGCACAAAACGTATAATTAAAACACATTGAAAAGACAATATGTTGAAATTTGACATAATTTTATTAATATTAATATACAAAATAACTTATTTTGCAACTTATCCTGCTTTAATTCAAATGAACGAAATACATTTTCAATGATATTTTCAAATTAAAGTAAAATTAAACTATGTTTATTATTAGGCTATCATTTATATTTTTTATTGAATTAAAAATGATAGCATTTTGAATAAAATCAAATTTTTATTCAAAACGTTATCAAAATGAAGATTCAAGAACAGATGTAATATATATTTTCATCGTATAAAAAAAGTCATGTGTTATACATCTCTTTTATGTTTAATTTTATATCTATATATATTGATCTTCATAAAATCATGTTTCTTGTTTTTGTTGAACTTAATTGCGTGGATTGGATTTCTCATCAGCTTCCTATAATTAATTTGAAGGATTAGACACAAAAAAATAAAACAAAAAATATACATAAAAATGTATTGTACCTCAGATGCGGTTTTCGGAACTAATCCTAAGCTATTGAGCATACCAGATGATGCTGATTCATCAACGGGACGTGCCGATAATTTTTTACACTTTATCAAGTGTCTCGCTGTAATATATCAATTGAAATTAAACTCCATTAACAATATCGAATATATTACATTTTTCTTCAAGAATATTATACCTAATTGATTGCCATCAATTGATGTATACCCGCATAAGCATTGCAATTTCTTATCTAGCGGGATATTAACTAAAGGAGATGGTACGATCAGACTGGTCTTCGGTCTTTCATTATGAATTTGTTGTTGATGTTCTTGGAATGCGCGCCAACAACACGTAACATAACGACACTGTTGACATCGTTGCTCGCCTCTGTGCATTATATATATAATTTACGTTATTAATCGCAAGATTGTTGATTTTAGAATAATATACTTACGGATAATGTTCATCTTCGTCAATATCTTCTTCACATTCCTGGCAGGATAAATATCTGACGGAAGTATTCACCAAAATTGGCCCACTACTCCACTTTTGTATTTTTTCATCTGGTGGTAATTCGGGTAGAGGACTATCTACAGTAAATCGTGTCGTTTCCAGTACATCTTTTGAGACCATTATGCCACTGTTGCTGGCTGAATATGGTACCGCCTCTATATATTTATTTTATGATTAAACGATAATATTACAATCTTTTCACATAATATACAAGCGTATTCAAAGTATATTTAAAAAAAAATGATATAATCGATATAAAATAAATATATAAGTAAAATTATGATTAAATTTTTGCCTAAATTCTCGCTAATTCGTTAGTAATGAAAAAAAATTTATACATACAGCGTAAATATTTAACCACATATTAAAATATCTATATATATTTACTTGAATTAAAAACATGATCGTGTAACTCCCGTTGATGTAATGTTAAGGAACTCTTTTGGTTGAACCAGAGACAACATCTTGAACATTTGTTGCCTTTTCCTTGATCCCTTCTTACGATGTGCCTTTGCATATGCGTCAAGTAAGCGTACACATTGGATGCGTTCGACTTGCCTTCGTTCACAAAATGTATTACCTTTCACAATAGAAAAGTTGTATTAATCTATATTAACACAGGAATAGGAATATCTGTGATATTTTTCTCTTCTTACTTTAAGACAATACGGGCATTGCAATCCTTCGCCCTTTTCGTGAACTTTATAATAATGATCTATAACGTCCTTATGACTGGATGTACGATAGCCGCAATTTTCGCAATGATACGGCATCTCGGAAGGATAATGCATCAATGACAAATGATCAATTAACGATTTGCTCTTACCTGAACGAGAAACATGTACAAATGTGATTATCTCGTATTATACATCTTATTTATCTTCTTGCATAATTACGGATTACAAGTCGAAAATATCAGCTTACCAAATTTCTCCTCGCAAATCGCACAAACTACCATGACGCTATCACAATGTCCGAAATTGCTGTGTGTTTCTGACACATGAGTAATCATTTGATGTCGAGACGATAGCGGGGTGCAACAATATCGGCATACCGATAATTCCAGTTGACCTGGCACTTGCGGTGGTACATGACTAACCATATGCTCCATCACTTCTGTATTAGATCTCATTACAGTCGTACAGAGGAAACACTACAAGCCCAAAAAATATATTTGTCAAATATAAACATGCTAATAGTATGACAACACAAAAACTTTGAACAAACCTTGAAATATAAAGAAACTCTTAATTCCTTTAAGACGAGGTTCTTATCACCCTCCATTGTAGCATAATATAATTCTTGAAGTTGAATTTGTTCTTTCGGATCTTTTTCATTTTTATCTTCTTTTTCTTTATTACTCTTAAAATCAATTGCTGCTCTTTTTGCTTCATGTTCCGTCGGAGTTATTATATTACCTCGTTTTCTACCCCGGCGCTGTACTTTTGCTGCAATAGTTTCTGGAGGTTTCTGAGATATTACATCAGTTACCGAAATTGAATCTTTCGATGTTGTAACTGATGTATCAGTTGACGTGGAATAAGACCAATTTTGAAATGGATTAGCAGCTACATTCGTCAAGCGATCTAACAGAGACTCATCTGAAAAGATATACAATCTTATTATTCGATAATCTAATATTAAATTCGCATACAATCAGAAACTGTTAAATTTTTATCAATTATGTGATCAGTGACGTTTTTCACTCACTAGAATCGATTCTAGTTTGCTCCGAGATATGTCGTATAATATTGTCAAATGCGCGTTCCGGTGTAGCGCCATACATCTCCCTCCATATTAATTCGTCTAAGAACTGTTGTATCATTTGCCTACTAAGCAAACTCAATGTGTTCTGGAACATTCTCGGTACAATTTTTCTAAGATATTCCATAATATGAAAATTACTCATGAGATTTCTAGGGCTCTGTTCTGAAAATGAAGACTGAAAGACGTGATTATAGCCCATTTCATTTAACGTACTTTTGTCGACAGTAAAGTCGGTCATTATTTTGGAGTCTGTATGGACCCAGTCTTTTAATGGATGTAGAATATTATTAAATCGTCTTCTAAATGATCTCTCTCCTTCCTGTACTGGTTCACAGGCACGTAATCGTATGTCTAATGTAGACGGATCTATAATGCCGAGAACTTCGACTTTCACCTAGATACGAGAGCCGAAAATTCGTCATTATCTAAATTTTTTTTTCTAGCAAAACAAGAATATCAAGATATATCACCTGTCGCATATGTCCATCTTGCGATGTCGTGCCTAAACTAATCACACCGACTTGTATCACTGAATTTTTACCACCCATCTTATGACTTTTGTCCCATACTGCCGCCGTACAAATGCTACGTAAATTTGTATAAAAGTTTTTTAGGTACATATTGGATACTTTTACCCAAGAGATTACATTTTGCACATTAGTTTGACACGCCCAATGATAAATCAATTTTAATAAAACTGTAGGAGTATAATGTGCTCCTTGGAAAATAGAACCAGAAAATACGGAAACGAATCTTTCAGGACAACAACTAGATATCCATACATAGCCACCGGAATAGGGAAATGTTCCTTGATCGCTATACATTCCCAGTTTGAGTTTAGGTCTCTGGTAGTTCAAACTATGCTGCAAACAGCATTGTTCCGATTTTACTAAGCCCTGTTGTATCAACCATTCAGCGAATTTTGTAGCAGAAAACATGAGCACATTTTTAACTTTGGAATCTGAAAAATTTCGGTTATTAATACACATTTAACGCTGCATGCTTGCTATATATTGATAAAAAAAAGTAAAAAAGAATGTACCTAATGCCTGTCTTTCTTTTTGTGCAACTTGTGGTGGAATGTCTTTATTGCGTAAATTTGGTCTTGCTATTACAACTAAGGATGGGTAGGTTCGGCCGCCAGTTGTTTTGTTAAACGTATATTCTCTACCATCAGGTAGATTCTTTTTGGATTCGTCAATTTGTTCGGGTGCTATAAAATATTTTGTAATGAATAAAATTAATTATTTAATATATTAATGTTTTTAAAAATATTACATTATTTCTCTGGTTTTAACCTGTATTTTTGTTGCCGATGGATATTCCACCTATACTAGTTTGTTCTGTAGGAGGGTTTTTGGTAGTCGATTGCACTGTCTGTTTAGAAACAGTCTTCACTCTGAGATTTGTCATTTGAGGAGTGGTAACTGAGGGATCCATATTACTTTTATTAGATATAAAATTCTTTGTCTTAGTTTTCTTTTTTTTCCTTTTGTAAAATATTACATTACCTTTATTTGATACAACATGTGGTGATGCAGTCTTTGATTTCACGCGAGTAACTGTGGATGCAGACTGTAAGAATAAAATATTGTAATGTATTTATTATTAATCAGTGCAATGCATTACTAATTAGTACAAAAATTCTGTAACTTGTAAAAATCATACTTCTTCTATAATATCAGGTTGCTGCACTTGAAGAACTTTTGTCCTACGTCCAGATCTGGTGTACTTATACTGAAAAAATATTGATTCGTTTAAAATAAAAAAATATTAATGTGTGATTAATGTTAAGGATCTATTCTTAACAAAGAAAATACAAATGGAATTGATAGTACATTCTCTTGTTGAGGCTGAGGAATCACAGTCGAAACTGCAGATGTGGTTGTAGTTGTTGTATCTGAAACTATGTTTAATCCTAATTAGTATTCGTTCCCAAATTTCTTTGATTAGTATTCGCGAGTCCAGTGTTCCCAACAAGACTTTTAATATGTATTTTTGCTTAAAGTTAACATAAGTAAATGATTTTTTTTTCAATTTAAAGGTGAAATCCGAGGAATAAGATTATGTAACTTAAAATTAAGATCGTGAAAGAAATTGTTATAAACAAAGCTAGCTGAAGATTTGTTTACATAATTGAAAAAATGTCCATTGGAAGTTAAATTGTCTTCAAAAAACCGCAGTTCTAATAACAAGTAGCTTGCTACCTTGGGTCTGTGTAACAGGTCCCAAAATAACATGTCCCATACGTGGATCAACTACTAGCTGGATGTTTCCTTGAGGTATGTTTCCTCCACTCGAATTACTTGTGATATTCAATTTAATTGGTGTTGAATTATTGTTTTGTTGAGTCTAAAAGTAAAAAGAAAAATATTATTTCTAGATGAAAAAAATTTACAGTGTCTGATAATTATTGACATAACGCTTGTGGACAGCTAAAATAGACTAAACCGAATAGAAAAGTCCTGTATCATTTTGCGTTTTTTTCAATAGCTAAACGAGAAATTAATTTATGAAGATTTGGTAATTAATGTACACAAGTCGCTGACAGACAGCCCAATGTTTACAGTTTTTAAATAAGCAGCATGGCAGTAGGAGCGCTCTACGAAAAGTAATAGTTAAATATAAGCGACACATTATTGTTTACGGAACTGCATGCTTAGTGACCGTAAACATTAGGTTATGTCTTGTCACCAAATAATCGCAGTCGTACTGGTTTGCAGAGCTTTATAAATTAATTTTTCATTAACCGTGATGAAAATCACAAAATGAGAGGACTTTTCTATTCAGTTAGTCCATTCTATCAATCCATAAGCATTATATATCAATAATTATCAGACATCATGTATATATAAATTTGTTTTCCCCAGTATACTAAAATACTTACAACATTTAGAATCTGAGGATTAATCTGGGAGTTATTCTGAACTGCTGCTGAGGTTTGTGTTGACGTAGGTCTATAATTAATAAATTATGTAGTAATCATATTTGACACTAATGCATTTTATAATTAGATACTTACATTGTATACTGATAACCACTGCTGTCCCCTACTTGGCATATCAATTTAGCTCCCTGTTCTTTAATCAATTCTTCTAACATAGCTGTAACCTGATAGCAACAAGATCAATGTATAATATATGCTCATGTCATTAAAAAAAATAATTGGCAAAATTACTTTATCATAATTCTCTTTCTGCTTTGTTCTTATTCGCAGCTGGGCATCACTAAGGGGTTCCTCTATGCACTCCAAGTTTAATGTCATGTTGGGTGGACGAGCGTTCAAGATAGAACGCGAAAAAACCCGTGTTCTTGGCATTTGGTTCATTAATTCTTGTATAAAAAAAATCATAAACATTAGATGTATGATTACATCAAAGTTGCCTTGATTTACAATAGATATAATAAGCCTTTATTTAGTTTTTTGCTTTAAGCTTCGAACTATAACAATAATTTGCTCTAAACTTTAAACTTCATAGTTGGGATTTAGTTAGCTTATTTAGCTTAAGGATTATAGCTTAAGCAAAAAGCTGAAGATTTACACACCTTATTTAAACACTAAATATAACTGGAAAATAGAAAAGAATAGGCAAAAATGTAAAAATTCTTTAAATGGAAGTTCAAATCTAAATTGCTAATCGCAACGACAATTATCCGTAGAAATTTTGCGAATAATCAGAATACACAGATTGTACGCTCCCACTATCGTTTCATCGAGATGTTATGTCTACTCCAAAAGAAATATTCGACGATCGACGACATCGACGCTAAAAAAGGATCCATACCGACACTCAATGGTTGTCTATGCTTGGTTGCCGTCCTACTTATAAGTATATTCTTTGCATCCGATTTCAGACACTAGATAGAAGCAACAATTCTTCTTTGGATCTCAAAACGGATTACCGAACGAACGACAGTTTTTTTATTCATCGACAGAAAGCCGCCGATTCACAGAACTAATGAAACAAACAATACGTAACCTAACCGTTGTTAAATGTGCCGGAAAACCAGGCTAGGCGGTAAAACCTTGACAAACCCTTGATGCTCGAAATGCGAACCTCTCGTCGAACGCGGCAATGATCGCAACGATTTGCGCAGACTCAGACGCATTATATCATGAACGGTCGGTCACATCACGTTCTGCAGTTATCTTCGAATTTAACGCGCGCGCGTCTTTTAAAATATGCGGAGTAAGCTTGGTCACCGACGAGATACTATTAAAGACCGTCAACCCTGGGCAAATTTTCGGCGGTATAAAAAGAGCCCCAAGGGGGCCCGGAGGTAATCGAAAAATGCTGACATTATCCACAATTGATATAAATTTGCTATTATTAACATAAATATTTGACTAATACATTATTAAATTCATGATATTTTATTACATAAATGCTCTATAAATAAATATGCATATTTGTAAAGCTATAATATCCTATATATTGCCAAAAAATTACAATTTTTTTTCTCTGCAGTTATTATCTCTGTTGATAATCGAACTTTGACGATAACACTGAATCACAATTTTAAAGAAAAATCGAATATTATTGAGTTTTAAATGCACGTACACCGATAAACACGTCTACTAAACTAATAAATCATAAAATTAGTACAATATTATCAGTTTTTTTACTCTTAATTACTTCAATATTACAAGGACGCGAACCCCCATAAGGATGTCGGTCTTTAATAATATCTCGTCGGTGGCTTGGTGTAAAAACTAAGAAATTGACCAATCACAGTCGAATATGAGAAGAATAATTGACTATGATTGATCAATTTTTTAGACGGGGAGCACAGACGCTATCTATCTATCTATTTAATCTATAAGAAACTATCTAATCTATAAGAATTGACCAATCATAGTCGATTTTCCTCTCACTCGACTGTGTGATTGGTCAATTCTTACAAATTACGGCCTATTATAAACCAACCCTAACTCATAATGCATAAAAAAATGCATCAATTAAAGTTCTTCGTTTTCTTCCTTTTCATGAAATGAAGAACTCTGATTGGTTGACTTCTGCCTTATTTATGCATAGACGAATTTTTTTAATTCATCGATTGATCAATCGCATTGTGTGCAAATGTAAGTTTGTTCCGTAAAAGCTGTATTTGCGTATAATGCGATTGATTAATCGATGAATTAATAAACTCGCCTTGTATACAAGAGTTTGTGATCCTCGTTATACTCTTAAGCTCATTCTACAATTGTATAAATGTAATTGTAAATGGTTGTAGTTGTAAAAATTGATCAATCACAGTTGAATATTCTTCTCGTATTTTTCATACTTGTTGTTTGCAAACATTGAACAAGAATAAAAAAATTCACTACGTCCTTGTCGCTCTATAATTTTGTGATATTATTTTAAATATGGAAGCAATTTATACACATGTTATATAGATGCAAACATCAAGAATTATATACGCTAATTTGTGGATAAATATAAATTAAACAAAGATTATGTATGAAGCTGTATTTAAATAAACATCCGTTTCTTTCATAATGCGATATAATGATTTTGAAAGTTTAATAAACAAATTTTCTGATATAATTACAAAGTTACTTACGAACAATAACTTATATTTAATAAGATTGGATGCGTATTATGCGATTTTAATTAACCACTTTTTAAGCTCTTCAAAGTCAGCTGACATTCGAGAATCATCATTTGATGCATACGACTCTACAAAATCAATCTGCGAATCTAAATGTGAGAATTCGAAGTGCTTTCCCTGTTTCCCAAGGAAGACATTCGTCGACGACGCGTCAGTAGCTTCCAACTGGCTAGTCTTTGTCATTCGCAGCAAATTCATCTCTTTCTCTAATAATGCTTTTATCACATAACATCCCTTAGCCATAGTTTGATCTTGCTTGTTGCACATTATAAGGACAGGAACATTCTTCTGTATATCAGGATCCGATAATAAATTGTACAGATACCTGTAAAAAAATATTAATCATATAAACGTTAGGATTTATTTGAAATTTATATAAAACATTCTATTAAAAACATGAAATCAATTTCATCAAATTCTATACTTACTCAGCCACATCTCTGATCTCCTTCTGAATAGTCACTGCATCAATTATGTAAACCAGACCTTTGACAGATGATTTATATTTATCAAAGTACTTGCCACGCAGTCGTTCATCTCCAGGAATATCCACTATTCTCAAAGAACGCTAAGCAAATGCTTTTATAAGAATAATTACAGTATAGACAAACTATCATATAATTATAAACCTAGTATATCACAAAATGTTGCTTAAATCTTACATAGTTGATTGTAATATCTCCTATATTTTCCTTGACAGATGTATATGTTTTGACAAATTGGGAATATAATAATCTTGCATAGATCAATGTTTTTCCACTGTCACTAAGGCCCGTTAAAAGGATAATATTACCTCTAGACTTCCTCTTGCGCCAGAATATAAATAAAACTACAAAAATTAATCTTATTAAAGTAGCACTATTATATATAAGAGAATGATGTAATATTATGCAAGTAAATAATTCAAACACAGAAAAGGATATTCTTCTCATATTAATTCAGTTAAAATTATTTGAGAAACAAATCATATAAACTTATTTAAAGGAGAAAGATTTTTTAAATTAAAATATACTTTTCATAAGTTAACAAATAAATCACAGTAATTTTAAAGATATTAAAAAATATATGAAATAAAAATACATAAGATAATTTATAAAATAAAAGTAGCACATTCTCAATGTTACAACACCTGTGAATAAACATGCAAGTTACCTAATGCTATAAGAACAAGTGAAGCGATCAGTAAGGCTAGATGCAGCGACTGTGAACTGTCATTTCCTTTTAATAACTGTTCTACGTATTTCTTCATAATTGTGATTTGCGATTCTTTCGAATCTTACAATCTCTCGTGGACATATGCCGCAGTATGCGATGCCGACCAGCCGACAGGTTTGAGGTTATACGCGAGTATGTACCAAAAGAAAATTTGCAATCAGTTACAATGAGTGTGATTTTAAAAAAATGAACTGAACTGACATCTGTGCGAATTATCACCAAATTGTCGGTAAAACATATTTATCGTTGATCAGCCATGTAAAAATCTACAATTTATACTCAAAACTTATCGACACGACAATTTACCAATCGCTAATATATTAGATTTATAGAATATATTAGAACAACATTTTATTGGTAATTCAGAGCGAGAATTTGTTGAAGTTTGAACAGTTTGCGTGAGTTTCCTAAAGATGTCGCTGTCTAGATGGGGTAGCATAAATAAATAATACCTTTTCGTGTTGCGTGTTGCTTAAAATTCTCAAAAATTTTTTAAATGATTACAATAAATAATATTTGGACATTGAACAAAAAGAAAGTGGAGATTCTAAGTGCCAAAAATACACGTGATATAAATCATTATAAATTATAACATCAAAATATGACGTCAAAATAGCTCTAAAATAATTATAATTCAAATCACTTTTCAATCGATAATAATTTATTTTAAGGGGAGCCGCCTGTATTACCGTTACGGAATGTGCGAGCCTTGTTCGCATCGCGCGATGCAACAGGCGATCCTCGCGTTTCGCGATTGTTTATTTGTCTGATGGCTCAGCTGCGTCATGGATGCAAGTACAACGAAGCGAAATCGGAAAGATCGCACGAAACGGGTAATCATCTCGTCGTGTTGGCTAACCGCGAGATCGTGATTAGTTCGCTATTTCGCGATCAGCTCGTGTCCGCCCAAGCCACGAAACGATCGAAGGAAAATGGCAGCGCGATTCCTTCGGTGAGCAATTCATGCAGTTGTTACAATTTTATAAATAACGTTTCGACGCGCGTGATCTTTATCGGTTGATTTCTTCGGTACCTCGACGTCATCAAATTGTGACGAGAAATTAAGATTAGTGAAATTGAGATTAATGAAAAATATAATTAATTCCAATCGGAATTACTCCGTTTTTCTTATGGCGAATTCGATTGGAAGAACTGGTGCATATTAAAGCCGTTGTACACTGATTTAATTTGAGTATAGAAATAAAATGCAGATATTTCGAATTATGAAATATATATTTTACTTAATAGTTATTATTTTACAATAAAATGTATCGAGTATTTCATGATTTAATCGATTTCCATGTTTATTTATAAACATATCTTTACATTATTTTGTGTACGACGGTTTTAATGTGCACCAGTGCGCACTGAGTGCGTCCAATCGCACTTAAAAAATTAGAATTCGCTATTAGAAAACAATAGAAATCTAGGGAATAATTGAATAATTCCGATCGGAATCGATTCCGACTTATACCATGATATATCATGGTATAAGTCGGCAGCCATCTTGTGTCGGAAATTGGATCTATCGGATGATCGGCTTTATCGATATCGAAATCACGGCACCTATAGATCATTCGATAGATTCCAACTTCCGACACAACAAGATGGCTGCCGTGTTCACTCATGCTTTTGCGTCAATCAGGGCTGCGTTCGAAGAGAAGAGGTATTACCGTCATTCTATTATACATATAATCGCATTTCATTCTATCTTTATCGTTTATTAGATATAAAACGAAGATGGAATGACAAACAGTGCTAATATAGCGTCTCCCCGAACGAACTCTATCCATTGTCATTTCTTACTGGGTAGATCGCAACAAGGTGAATTTAGACGTGTGCAATAAATGCAACTTTGTTCCGTAAAAGCTGTATTTGCGCATAATATGATTAATCAATCGATGAATTAAGCCTCGCCTTTTCTTGAGCTGCTTTCGGGAAGAACGCATATCAAACGATATCGTATTATTTTATCTTTATTGTTCATTAGAAGTATAAAAGAAGTACAAAAAAAATTTTGAGAATTAAAGAAAGATAAACAGGAAGTTATTAAACTGAGAGTAAAGTTAATCTTGCATTTGTGGAAGTCCGAGCTCAAGGCTGCGTTCCATTTGAACGCTCACAATGCTTTTGGAATCATTTCATCCTTGTTTTATCAAATGAACAAATGATACAAGCGCCAAATGGAATGCAGCCTAAAAATAACATTTATGTTATAATTTCGCACTCAATAATATAAATGTAATACAACACATTGTGCAATGTAACAGTTACATTGTCGAGTAAGAAATTATAATACAAATGGAAAGAACGATTTTGCTGAAATATTTAAAACTTTAGCTAGATACCGATCTAAAAATAATTTTGTTAGTCCATCAAAATATTTGTGTAGAAAACTCAAGCATGATGAATAATACTGTAAAAAAATGTTGATATTCTAGCCATCAACTTGAGCTTTTTACATAATTATTTTGATAGTCCAATAAAATTTATTTTTCGATCTATATATAATATTTAACTAAAATTTTAAATGTTTCAGCAAAACCGTTTTTTCCGTGCAGATGTTACGTTACTTATAGTTGGCGTCGACTGGGTTGTGGCGAACTGTGAGAAGGCGAAAATCTACAATAAATAGCTCGGCGTTCCACGTGGAATGCAGTGATGTCTGATCTTTCTCTTCTTTTACAGATCGTTCGCCTCATTTCTCAGGCACGGAGGATCCTCGAGGCTTATCTCTCGAGCGTACATCCACCCCGGTCGCAGGAAGGGACGCCCCGCGTGCTCGCGTTTCCCGTTCGTGGCAAACAAGGAAGAGGGTCTGGCGCGAGACACGGGCGCACTTCTCCGTCAACTCGTCCACCGCATTCGTGAATTTATTGCATCGGTTGCGAGATGCACACCCGGACCCGACTCGCCGCTACGAAACGTCCCTCCGGCATAACGTCCTGTCCGTCAGTTCTTCGTCCGCAGTCCACAGATCGTCGAGACATTCGGCTCTCCACATCGATTACCCGCCGTCTCTAGAGGCTCCTGCTCGCGCGATTCTACCGGCTGTACTCCTCAACGGTGAGTCGAACCTTAATTTATCTCCTGGCGTTTTAAACCATAAAAGGCTACAGAGAAGATATCTTGTCCTCTGTACTCGAGTACAGCGTGGGTCCTCAAGGAACAACTTCTCGTTTCTTTTGTACATATTGTGACTAGTTTTTCTCTTTGCTTCTAGGATGGAAAACTTTCACTCCGTGCCGTTTGTAGATTCCTGGCAAGTAACGTAAATTAACTAATTTTGCAATAGTATTTCTTATTCTGTACTCGAGTACAGTGTGGGTCTTCAAGCCTTTTCTCTTTCGTACACTGTTTACTATTGATGAATTCGATCACTCGCACTACACTGGATCAGTGCATTAAAAGCTGCTTTACATAAAATATCTCAATGCAGTGATACAGTATAATCAACTTTGCCAATGAAATGATACATGTATATTTTGTTAAATAATGTGGCAATATATTATTAGTAGATAGTTAATCGTTTAAAATATTTATATACTTTTACTTTGTTAATTTCATGTAAAGCAGCTTTTAGTATGATCTAGTGTAATGCACTAATTAATGCATCAAGTGATCGAATTCGCTATATGATAGTTTTTGGAAAACTTACTTTCCTTGCAGTTTGTAGACTCCTGAGAAGTGATGTAAATTATCTAACTGTCCATTAAATAACAATAACATTACATTAATTTAATTTAATATTATAATTTCCATTCAACAATAAACGTAAGGCACAATGAAGGAAATAATAGGAACAGGAATAAGTATTAAATACTAGAGAAATAAAAAAGAAATAGAGAGTAAACGCACACATACAATAGATATAATAAATATGACATAAGACATATCTTGTTTGTAAAGTGTGTTACGTTTAATCTTCATTCCATATTTTTTTTTATTTCTTTAATATTTTTTTATTTCTTTAATATTCCTATTCCAAATATTTCCTTTTCCTCCATTGTGCGCAAAACCTAATACTCGTATATCATATGCGTAACAATTATATTGTTGAGTAGAAAATTATAATATTAATGCAATGTTACTGTTATTTTGTGTTTAACGAGTAATTTTGTGATAAATCTTTCTCTTCTTTTTTTCTTTTACCTCTACAACCTTTTGTGGAAGGACTTTTACTTGTAAAATCATTTTAATTCGATTTTAATTATAAAACGCTGATAAGTTGTCGCGCATGGCGAAATACGTATCGTCGCGCGACCAAGATATTTTTTATGTAATAATACGTCCCAAAGAGCTGCTATAAATTCGCCAGCACGTTCTTAATTACGCTTCTCACGCCGATCCTCTCTTGTTAAGTATGTATCAATTATCGAGTGGCACGATCGAGCCTCTCCCTTTTTCTCTTTTAACGCGGCACGAGAAGATGATAGGTTCCGGAGATGTTCAAGAAGAGCTGCCCTCGTTACCGATCCTGCTTTATATCGCGAACGAAGCGTCATTTAGTCCCGATTCCGTCGGTGTAATCGAAGGTACGGTTCGCGCCTTCCCAAAAATAATTGTATCGATTGCGGTACTCGATCGAACGTTATTTACAGATAATCGAATCGCAACGGTTGCCCTTTCTGCCACTCGAATGAAAGAGGAATGAGCGGGAGGGCAGAAGGAGGAGAAACGACCGATTAAGTATCGAAGAGTGCTTACACTTTCTCCGATCGCAATTCTGCAGGAGGGAACGTAAAAATGGAGACACAGATCGACGGACGAACTACCGTAAAAGCAGGAACTCGATCTCGCGGTAGGAGGGAACCACGTAAGAAAGAACGGCGGTGTGATAAAGTACGGGCAAAAAAAAGGGCGCCGTTGGGACTGAGTTGGGGTCCACCGAGGTAGAAACGGTAGAATACGGTTGCGCGAGTTTCTTACGACAGGACAGAGAAGATCCGCAAAAAAGGACCGCCCCGACTGTGTATGGGCGCAGAAATCTGCAATTATATCGCAAAAGGGGAGCGACGAGCGCGGGACAAACTGCTTCCTGGCCCGTAAACAATGTCGCCAAATAAGTCGCCGAACATAAATTTCTTCGTTCTCGACTCTTATGCAGGGATATTCTCTTCGTAGGGCCCTAAGGCTGGTATTCAGAGTCAGTTCTTATATTTAAGACGGTTTTAAATATAATCTTGAGATGTTATAAGCCAATCACAAGCCGGTATTCATAGTCGATTCTTATGAGCTTTTTATAATAAGCTATTACCTAAGTTTTAAGTTTTAAGCCGTAAGAAATTGACCAATCATAGATTATTCTTCTCACATTTGACTGTGATTGGTCAATTTCTTACGACTTAAAATTTAGGTAATAAGGTAATAGCTTATTGTAGAAAGCTAAAAACTATCTTTACAGTCATAAGATGTCATGAACCAATCAAAGGGCTGCATTAGCATCTTAAAACATTACTTAAGATGGCTTTGATAAATAAGAACGGAATGTAAATGCACTGAATGTACTGCACTGAAAGAAAAGATTGGCTGAATATGGCATAGCATTTTTAATTGTGGGTGCAGTAGTCAAATTTTGGTTGCGTTAGCATATCGAAATTCTATACTGACATTGCGGATAGGCTAACGCAACAAAAAATTGGCTGTGGCATCCAATTAAAAATGCTATGCCATATTTTACCATCTAGTTTGCTGCAGCAGCCAATCTTTTCTTTCAGTGTGGCCTACAACGTAAAAAAAAGATTAAAAATCGATCGAAAAATTTTTTTATTTTTGATTTTTTTGATCCAGCTAATCGATACCAAGTTTCTCACCGCGCTGTCAAGATTGATGTCCGATATGGAATATGTAAGTTGATATATTATGGTCAGCCAACTTTGATAGTCATTTTGCAGAGAAATATAAATCTTACAGGACGGACGTGAAAGAGAAGGGTCGCTTGAGTCTGCGACGCATTTTTAAATTACTAAATTAGAGAAAATTTATCAATTTTTGCAGGGAGAGACGTGCCACGTGTGTAATCGGTATCGCGGTAGTTATGACGGGTAAAATATAATACCTCTGAAACACGCGTGTACACGTCTATAATTATATATAATTTATATCTCGCGTATTCTTTTTCCTCTCACCTTGTAAAATTCACTTTGAAATTGGAAAGATTCAGATCGTGTATCGATAGTGAGAAATCCCTCGTCGTCAAGAGTAGCAAAGTAGCATTTGGTTCTCATAATTTCTCGCATGAACCCGATTTAATTCATCGATTTAGCGAACTCGTGAGATCCAAGAGAAAGAGAGAAAGGGATGAAACAAACCGCCCATTCGGTTCAGAACGGATGGGAGCACTTGCCGCGTTAACGCTTCGCACGTAATTATTATGGTCCGGCTAATCTGATCGGATTAATTTTTGCCGGATTCGGCCACGTTCCGTGCGGCGGTGATTACATCGACGGCCGTTCGCGCTCTTGCACCTGTGGGGTTAACGCCGCTAATGGATTCCCCGGATCGAATAATTACGGGGTGCGAATTGCAAGTTTCACGTGCGCGTGTTGCGGCCGCACTTCGATCTCACGTCTCCTTTTCGGACGAGAAGTAATTGCATCGCGTGCTATACTTATCTCGTGACAGTGATCTTCAAATTTCCGCGTGACAGCATCTCTTTTCTTACCAAGGAAGCAACGAATATAAACGATAAAACTATTTTAATTATAATTTTTTTCTGCTTTCTAAGTGAATTAGAGCTGAAGTAGGAATACAGATATTGTCTGTTTAGACACAGGAAGTTATAAATTCTCTCGCACAATACAGTAATTCTTATCGTTCGTTCATTCTATTAACGAGACAGGATTTTATTGGAGTCAAAGATAAAAATGCATCGTTAATCAGATAAGCGTCCACGATTATGAAGCAGCAGTATGGCAGAGATATCGTATGGCCGAGCCGCTTTGAGTACATTGTTGAGAAAATGGAGTATAACGTCTGACTTCTTATAAAATTGCTACTCGAACAGTTGTCTCTGAAATTGCATATAAGTGTACATTTTTTTTTAAATTTATACATACGTGGGTGGTTCAAGTCAAACCGGGACTATTTTATTCTTATGTTCATGAGAATAAAAGTCCCGGTTTGACTTGAACTTCTCATATATATGAAAGGACGATTTTACTGAAGTATCTAAAAATTTAACTAAATACAAACCTGAAAATAATTCTGGTTTGGATCATCAAAACAATTATTATGTTCAAGCTGGTAGAATATCAAAATGTTTTGCAGTATTACTCATCATGCTTGTCACTTGAGATTTCTTTGTTCTTATTTTATGGTTCTATCTAACAATTATTTTCAGATCTATATATATATAGCTAAATTTTTAGATATTTTAATAAAATCGTTCTTTTTGTGTATGGAAGTTTTATCAAATTCAGATATTTTGGATATAAAATGTATCATTTTTCCTACAAAATCGTGATTGTACCCTTAATTCGATGAAGGCATCGTCTATTTTAAAACTTCAATTTTAAAAACTCACATTTCGTTTTGGATCACTTTATTCAATGTGAATCATTTTTGAAGAGCAAAACTTTTATACCGAGACTGATTATTCGTCGTGGAGAGGATCGCGAGATTTCTGCAATGTGCACTCGACGAGCATCAAACTGCTGGCCAGAGAAGCGATCCTTTGAAGGCATCCCTCTTCTCTACCCCGTCTTTGTGAGCCGCTAAAAGCACGGCATATAAAGAGTCAACTTTGTAACAGAACCGATCATAAAGGTAGCATCCTCGTATGTATCTTTTCTCTCGTATGGGCATCAGGAACGTAAATCTCCGTCGGATGAATAACGGCTTCTGATGGGAGCCCTTGTGAGAACAAAGTCGGGCCTATTAAAACGCGCACAAAGTAGCTTCTCGCAAACGCACATTGCTGCTGCTGCTGCCCGTTCCGCTAATAAAACGTTACAAATTCGTCGCATGGGGGGTAGTTTATGACACACATGAAGCCTTCATCGTAGGAATAATGTCGCGAACGCGATTTACGTCCTGCGAACGCAGTGACGGATTAAGGCATTTAGAAGCCATAGGTATAAACTGTTTCTGGATCCCTGTCTAAAGCTTGAGGTACACGAAGCTTTTTTTTCTGCAAGTCCTGAATAATAAAACGAGGTTACAAATTGTACTTTATAGTCCTCTTAGACGTAACAGTCACACTGTATTCTTTATGATTATGAATTCTAACGGCGGTCCTTCTTCGAACGACATTTCAAATCATTGATGTCTATATCGTCAATTCTCTGTCTGATGTTCGAATCACATATTTCTTATCATATATTTACATTTCATTTTCTTCTCATAATTTTTTTGTATTGTGCTTCTTATCATCACAATTCTACATATACTAAAAATTTAAAAATAATTGGCATTATACCAATTATAGTTATATGATTAAATATACTTTAGGCTCTGTATATAAGGAATATTAATTTGTATTAAGGCATTAGTATTTTTTATCTTACTTATAAATATACAATTTTTTCTTATCTTTACCGTAAAATATCAGGAACGTTGGGCGACACCCGCGTAAAAAAAATTTGATGAAAGGCTGCATCGCGATGCTCGAATAATAGGCCTTAACCTTTTCACGAACGTTGCCCGATTTTTGGACGTTCCACGTAGAATCGGTGCAAGAAAAAAAATCATCCGATTCAATCGGACGGATGGGGTAAACGCGCGAACAAAAGCACTATTGTACGTCAAATTTTTATAGGAATCTCGAGACTCTCCATTGTGCGAAAATTGAGGGCTTACGCGTCGCGGGAATTGCGGAGGTGGAAAAAAACGGCGAAAAACGGGTTTCTGAAGCGCCTAAGTCTCTAAAAGAATTGATCTGTATGGTTTGGTGCTCTTTCAGAAAGAACACTTCTTGCGCCACATCTGTCCATCTGTAAGTTTAACATTATGTCACGAACAAACAGATACTTTATGGGGATATGTTAACACAACCGTATTACGATTTTTCAATATTGTAAGAATCTCGATTTCTAGAATTAGAGATAATAAAATTTAAAAAAAGAACGTAATAGCTATTCATGGATATTTTCTTCAAAGAAGTCACAATTTGTGTGAAGTTGGCCCCTCAAATTTTGAAAAAATTAATTTTCTATAGCTTATTTAATTTCTCATCGTTTGCATATGTATGTACATTTCGAATGTTTATTTGCACACTTCTGGTAAAAAAATTAATTAAAAAAAAAACAATTTTGGGAGGCAATTTCACCAACACAGATGATTTGTGTGTGGATCATCTTCGTACATTGTTAAATACTAACGTTTTGTGAACATTGCAGTTCACTACATCAGGATGAGAAGCAATCTGATATCTGATGAGTAAACTTCAATGCCCACGAAAGCATTGCTGAGTAAATTTCAATGCTCACGTTAGCGTTTAACGATGTACGAAAACGTGGAGATAACTCGCATACCTTTTTTGAATATTGATTTTTTTCAAAAAATTCTTGTCTCCGTTTATTATATTAATAAATATGATCATCCTCTGTAGTATTAAAGCTTTCGGTGGCTTAAAACTTAACAAATTTAACATTTTGAGCTCTATTTGTGTACTGCCTGTGTGCGGGAAGTTTAGAGGATCATTGTTTTTCCGAGATCACTTGTACGTGATCAATATTTGGATCGATCGAGTTCTGATCGCGCATCAATATTTTTAAATAACCGATTAACTCAAAGGTGAATCGACTTCCGTTTCAAGATTCGATAAAGAAAAGAAAATCCTTTTGGGGTTCGACAAAACGTCGTTTGGGTTGCCGCGTGTCACTTCGTGCCTAACAAAGCATCATTGACGAACCGTACATAATATAGAATTTCACGAAATCTGGATTTTTCTAGAGAGAATAGAAGATCGTGGTCCCTTAAGGGTTCGCTGCGTCCGAAGGTTAAACAGGAGGGGGAGTCAACTCCACTAGATCTTACCTCTGAGGCATCACCTGTGTTGAGAAAATTTTTTTTATCAACTCCCACAGACGGTTTTACGTGAACTTTCTCACGGCCGGCGATTTTTCCTGTTACACAAAGATCATGTTTCTTTGATGTCGCATTTGAATGTCGACAGTTGAAAATAGAGAAAAAGAGAGATTATTTTTTGTTTTTGATATGACTTTATGAGACAATATATTTGAAAAAGTTTCTTATATGAAGTTAAATAATTAAAGATCTTATTTAAATTATATCAGTCAAATGTCAGTTATTAAAATTTTTCAAGGTTAGCTGAAAAGATTATACCTCCACACGGGAAGATTTTGCTGAAAGATTTAAAATTTTGCTAGACAAATCTGAAAATAATTTTGTTAGACCATCAAGATAGTTATGTTGGAAACTAAAAAATGACGTGCAATGCTGCGAAAAATTTTGATATTCTAGCAATTAGTTTGAACTTTCAACAAAATTATTTTTAGATCTATATCCAGTAAAATTTTAAATTTTTCAACAAAATCGCGTTCTTTCCGTGCAACGAAATAACAAATAATTTATACAGCAGACTACAAATAATATTATTTAATGTTAATAATACGTTCGAAAATATAGGCTATTAAACAAAGCGATAAAAGAGTCACATAATGAACGAAATACAAGGAAATGACTAGTCAAGTCCCACTCACGCAGATTGCACTCCCGCGAATTATTCAGCAATTCGCAGTTTTCTATCTAAGATTTAACGACGCGAGTTGAACCTACTTTCTTCCTTCCTAAGTAATAAAATAAAATAAAAGCCAGGTGGTCGCACGATGCTTTTAAAGCGTCTGGAAGTTTCACGACTTCGAAGGGTTCGATGCGATGGCGCGCTTGTGCGTACTTTCATTTCACTACGGTGCCGTAAAAATTAATCCGATCGTTAAGGATCGTCGTAACTGTCAAAATATACGGCCCCGTATACCAGCCAAGTGAAAACCTTCCGCGGAAGTGCGTGAAATAATTACTGTCGTGAAACCCGCTTGAGGCATTAGGAGTGAAACGCGCCCCGGGCGGTCGTTTCTCGTCAACTAACGAATAGCGATTGTATAAATTTATGAAACGGTAATACTCACATCTGCAATATATTCTTGTTGGATATCAAAATAATGGCGAACGTAAAAGCAACAAACAAAATACATTTACATGTTGTGAGAAATTATAATTAATATCAAAACTAATTATATTTTAGTTAAAAATAGTCTTCTAACTAAACTAAAAATAATACTTTCCAAAATCATACGAGAGTTATTTTACTTATATACTATTATAATAATAAATTATACTATTACCTTCCTAGAAAATTTAATATTGAATACACATGATATGCAATGCAAATTATTATGCATGGATAACACGTATTGCATGTGGATTGCATTCAGTATGAATTATCGTTATTCATTCATCTGATATTTAGAAACCGAGTACTTTGCTTATATCTAAACTTCAGATAAGTAAGAAAATATGTATGTAAACTGATAATTTCGAAAACCAGTTTGTGATTATGATGGTTGGTGCAGCCATTCATCTTTTCTATTTTTCTTTAATGAGTCATGTTTGACGTATTAGTTTCTCAGGAAATTGAGTCATATTTTCTTTCGATTGAAACGTAGTTAAATCGTTACATCGAAATGCTCCTAATATCTTTCATCTCTAACAATTTTCTGCATTTATCTCATCGATGATGCGGGTTTCGGTAATGACGATGCAGCGACACAACCGTCTTTTTTGCTATCTACGTTCCGGTGGGCAAAGAAATCGATGATCCAGATCGAGATTACTAATGGATCTCGTCGTGGATCGCTCTCGGGATCGCTCGGTCAGAGTATCCGTGCATAATTCGGGTAATCGAATCTATCAGGGTATTTAAAACGAATTGGGTCAGGAAAAGAGAGCGAGAGAGTATTGGACAAAAACGTAATAACGAGCCAATTCATGACTAGTCATCACTGTTTTTCATATATGTCGTTGCTGCTTGCCTCTTGAAAATGCAATTAAGCAAATATGCGTTAAAACAAGTTTTAAGGCGTACCTTGCACTTTAACGAACACCAATGTTGCTCAATCAAAAATGTCACGTGTTACAATCACAAATGCATGCATGCAGATATGGCGGTTTCAACAGCAATCAGTTCGCTTCTCAAGAATTCACGCCGGTGAATTCCTCGGATTTATATTTCGCGATAATAGTTCATCAAAGATGATGAAGAAAGCTGAACAAAAATTTTAAATTGTTACTTAGGAAGGAAAGACAGATATAGAGAAACATGGAAAGAACAGTTTTGCTGAAATATCTAAAAATTTAGCTAGATACAAATTTGAAAAAGAATTTGGTTGGATTATGAAAATAATTATGTAGGATATTCAAGCTGATTGCTAGAATGTCAAAATTTTTTGCAACATTGCTCATCGTACTTGAACGTCCTTCATAATCATTTTAATAGCCCAATAAAATTATTTTCAGATCTGTATCCAGCTAAAATTTTAGATGCTCTAGCAAAAACGTTCTTTCTGTGAAGAGAAGGATAATCCGGATAGAGGGGAAGTAACAGATCACAGACAGGAAATTGCGATAGCGGGCGCGGGGATTCCAACCGCGGCGTTATAACATTTCTCAAACCGGAAATGCAATATGGTGAGACGCACGTGGGTAGCCACGTACGCGCGCAAAAGCGGTTGTCGTTGTTCGCTTCTTGCCGTGAAATGAATAAAAGATGCTGCGCCGTTTGACAGCGCGTTGTCTGCTCATTAACGTTGGTGTCTACGCTAAACTCTTCAGTATCAGGATCCACTGGAACACATAAAAGTTAACAAAAAATCAAAATGACTTTATTTTGATTCTTAACGTTAAACAGTCAACTTTGTAACCCAAAAACGTCAGTTTGACTTTCATGACGTCAATTTAAAATCATTTTGACTTTCTTTTGACTTAGTGTGTTCCTTGGAATGGATGCACTAACGCGAGAATGTTTTAAGTAGAGACGAAACCGGACATGAATTCGATGTAAGATGCGATGCGAGTTCTCATAGCACGATGAATGCAAAGTTTCCTGATTTTACGGAAATGATACACGATTCTTAATAAAATCTTGCAATAAGAAATTCTCGATAGTTCTAAAGAAATGGATTAAATATCTCGCAAATATAACGTATCCTTTCTCCGATTACCGAGTTAATGACGCCTCTAGTTTTCGTTCCGAGTATTGCTGTAAGCTGTAACACGAATGCTTGATCATCAATGCCGGAAACAGAGGTGGTAGGATCATGTGCTACGGCGGCGCAAAGTGCGTTAATAATCGGACCTACTGTTTTATGGCGGCATCGCAGTTCTGCGAGAGAAGCCGAGAACACCAACGACGACAACCAGCACCATGACGACGATAACCCAGAACGGGAGGCCAGACAAGCCTCCGCCTGCCTTCCGACCGAGCAGAACGCGTTCGTCAAAGAGTTTCATTCATCCGCGCGGCAAAGTTCACTCGCGCGGACACGTGTGCCGAGCAGACCGGCATTGTAAACGAGGGATTTATGCCCTTTCGGCGACACAACTCTCTCAAGGCTCTCCTTTTTACGCGTTTCCTCCTCACTGTATAAACTCGATCCGTGAGGACAAAAACTCCGAAACGGAAAGAAATTGTTTCAATCAGTAACGCAGGGACTTGATGGGACGCGATGATTAAAGCTTACGACGTGGCATCGACAAAAAAGCGAACTGTCCTAGTTTTATGGAAGTAACGTATACGATGACGTGGCGATTCGTACATCTTTCTCGGAAATGTAATTATTTCCCTAATGGCTTAAGTAACCTCATCGCGAAGTTAGCTTATAAGCAAGAAATAAATTATAGATGTCTACCACGCGATAAAAAGTACGATAAGCTATTGGGGACTATTGTCATTGCCTCAAAAATGACCTGACCATTCAGAATCTCGGTCCAGAATCTCGCGTTTTAAAAGCAGAAGAATCGTGACCGAGACAGTAAACGCGAGCATCGATCGATAACGTTGCGTCAATATGCTGGAGTAAATGGACAAGAGAGTGTCCTTTCTGTCCAGGCTCTAAAAGGATTTGGGAAGGCAATCTTGACACGGCGACTATCGAAAACATCAAAACGTCAACGAGCTTCTTCATTATGTCCCATTTGCTAAATGTGCAGATCGATCTTATTGATTGATCTGATCGATCACTTCCAAATTGCATAAATCTATAAAGCAAAATTAATTCTAGAATGAGAATTTTTATATTTCTTTTATTATTTATCTATACTCTTCATTTAAAAGTAAAATTTTGTCATAGAATCTGCACTGGGAGAAAAAATGTCTTTATAAAAATAAGCTATTAGGACCTACCGAATAAATTTTCTTATGTTAAATAAAAATTCTTTGTATCAAGACATTTTTTCTCTCAGTATGTATTTCTCAGTATATATTTCGTAAATCGAGTTCTAACGATGAGAAATTCAGGAGTCAGCGTGGTGTCCGGTTTTTCGTATCACGTTAGATCGTTACGAAGAAATAGAGGATAGATTTGAATCGAGCCCTCGAGCACGTGGGTGGATTACTTAACCAGCGCGGCTTCCGTATTTTCCGGGACGGTGCTATCGTGCCTTTCATGGGATAAAGAACGATTGGAAGATCGCTTCAAACTCGCCCAGTCTATCTTGGATATCTCACTTCATTGCTCCTTGTTGTCGTCGTGTCGTTGGAAGTCGACGAAGTTCGTTCGAGAAAAGAGCGAGCAGAGGCGAGCAGCTTACGTGGGCGTATCAACGGGTATCAAGTAGCTGGCCACGCTCGTTTATTTCACGTTACTAGGAGCTTCGCATTAAAAGCTGTTTAATAAATTCACGGCAGATCGGGTGAACACTTGGAATGAAGTACGAGCGTATTTCGGCTTCTATTTCTTCGTAATAGAAGACAAGATTGATGTTGCTAATATTTATCTCATTATTCGAACGGATTTTCATTCCTTTTAACAGGATCTTTTACCTGATACGATTATAATTACATATCTTGCAATCTTTAAATACATATTTTTATTTTATAACCGATTCAGTAAAACAAAATTGTTGATATCTTTGAGATTAGCGAAACATATGATTTAGGGTTATCATAAAACTGGAAATCAGAGAAGTCAGAGAAAAGTCAGAAAATTTTACAAAACTTTTTAGAAAATAAAAATTCTTAGCTTTAAAGAAGTTTAATAATATGCATACATACGCAGTTTTGGAATACTAACTTAACAATTAAAAAATGCAAGCAGTGTCAGCAACATCAATAGTAATTTACATTGATATACATGTTAAATTGATCTCTCAACAAAACATTTAACGATTTCTAAATCAGGACGAAAAATTTTAAAATAGGTATTATTATTGACAGGAAAAATCATGAAATTTTTTTTCTGGAAATAAGAGAAAAATTTTGTAAAATTTTAGGATTTATTTAAGAATTTATGACAAGCCTGATTTCTAATCTGATTTCATATCGTGCTAATTCTGCTATTCATAATAGAGGAAGGATGAATAGGATAGATATCATATACTTACTGATGTTGATCGAATAGCGTCGGTGCTTCGGGGTTAATATCTCAAGCAGGTGATATCTTATTGATACTTGATAAAAAAAAAAGGCTTCGCCGTGCAGACGCTCGAGGTCGAAGAAAGGCTGGCCATCTTCATGTCCGTCAAACGTACTTCGAATCACAAGAGAGAACGATGAGGACCCATTGTCCAGGCTTGGAGAGTCTTCCTTTCGCCGTGTTCGAGGGCGGAAGGGCGGTCTCGATCGCTCGTTAAGTGGATTCATTCAAGGGGCCACTTCTTCGATCGAACAAAAATGTTTGCTGCCTGTAGAACAAAAATTGACGCAGCACTGACGGGTCGGAATGTTTACCACCTCGATTCATCGTCGATTCGCAACGAACGCATAACTTTACCCTTTTTTATTATTTCAGTATATAATAAGAAATATGAATTCTTTGAAAGATTGTGTAATTATTACGAGGCAAAATAACTTTTTGTACCACGTTGAAGTTTTCAAAGAATTTGAAATATGAAAAGAGCAACCATGTAAGAAATAGCGGAATGGGAATGAAAGAGGAAATGTTAAAACCGGAGGCCTTGGAAAAATATTTTTGCTGGCTATGATTTATCGTTTCACGCAGGCGGAAAGACAAACGCATGTGCCTAGAGATGGAAATTAATGGACGAGCTAGCGCTGTAAAAGCAGATGTCGAGGTGGTAATTAGAGTTAAAAGACACGCGTCTACTTGATGCGGTATTCAAGAGCATGGGCGTGGCGAGTTGTTTCGAAACGCGGGATCCAACGATGTTACAGTTGTTGCTCAGCTGTAAATTTGAACTAATCATGAGTTAAGCATTTGCCTTCGTGATGCTATGCGTCTGACAGGTTTACCCAAACGAGATAGCAAACTCTGAAACTTCTCGAGAGCTATCGCGAGTTTGACATGTGTAAAAAGAACTTCATTCTGTTCATTTTATGTTTAAAATACTACTTATTGTATTCTTTAACGAACCAGAAACGTATTTTAGACAATATGAAAAGAAAATTTTTAATTATTATCTTATAATTAAAGAATCGGTCAATCGCTAAATAAAAAAAATTATTAAATTTACGTAATTTTTTTGGCCAAGTCCAAAAACTTTAAATCATGTTTATATTCGGGACAGGTCAGCAGCTGATTCTTACCATTGATGACTCGAAGAGTTCGCTGCTTAACGATCCCTCAATCGTTTTCTCAATAATGAAATTCCACGATGACGTTATCGTGTAGGAAATGAGTTACGTGACCGTCATACTGAACAGACTTGCAAGATATCGAACGTCCTTTCGAGGTTGTCACTGCCTATTGTGAGATGTACATACATACATGAATTGGTGGGAAGAAGATTCGTGACGGAATCTATCCTGCCTATCATTGTTCTACTCGTTGTTCGGTAAGACAATGACGGGAGGGTAGTTTCCATTCGCACGACGGCTCCCACAAGACTCCAATTGACGCAAGCTTTTTTTTAAAATTTATTTCCATGCAGCTTCAGATGAATATTCCATGTGTGATATAAGAGTAATACATTTGACTTAAAAATTATAACATATAAATAATTATTATGCCATATAACGAATGGAAGAATGGAAGATTAAATTGTTATAATGAACGTGAAATTATTTTACTTTCATTAGGCTATAGAATCTCATATAGAAATAAGATTGAAAGTTTTTTCAAAGTCATTCATCCAGAATAGTCGCGCGTTCTACATGATTGATTCTAAATTGATTCGCTGATTGACTCGACGTATTTAAAGAGGAGTCAGTCACGCGCGTCTTCTTTTTTGATATGATGCTCTATGCACGATGCCGATTGAGATTAGAATCCTGATAGTACGCTTGATTGAATATGTAGGCGGACATATGAGACGATAATGTACGAAGAAATGTAGCTGAGTTGCGCGAACGAGAACCGTAGGATTGATGCAAGTGTGAAAGCTGTAGAACTATTTCTATACATGTATAATTAAATAGGTAATTTGATAAAGATCTGGTAAAAATTTAATATAATTATCGTTAATTATAAATATCGCGCTGTTTCTGGATGATTGACGCAAAATAAGAATGATGAAGCAAGAAAAAGAATAAGATTCAATGAGATGACACCTGCATATTTTTATATTAATGAACTAGCGAGATAAATGTACGTATGTCGAACCCTTTGCAATCAGAGTGGGGCATAAAGTATCCCCCGCAGGATCGTAAAACATGTGATATCATCTTCGTGGCCGATCGCCAGTTGGAGGCTTTGTCTCTTCGCGAGTCGTGGCATTGTCTTCCGTCTGTTCTTTATAGACCCCGAATCTTTCAACGTGCGCCAATAGCGCAAGAAATCGAAGGGCAGCCGTATATATCTTTTTTACTCGCGAAATCGTCCGAGTTTTTGAATCGGAAGGTTAGGTCTTTCGTTTTTGTTATTTTTGCCTCCTGCTTGTGTATTTTAGGATCTTTTTAACCATAAGGAAATTCTTTTTTTATTTTCAGTTGATCAAATAAGCAATAAAATATTCAATCATATACTTATATACATTAATTTTATTAATGTAAAATATAGTTGATTTTTCATGTAGAAAATTAGATCTAATGTTACTAAACAACTAAAAAGTTAAAAAAATTAACAAATACATTTACCAAATACTATATATGATATTTTTTTTATTATTAGCTGATATTAAATATACAATTTCAAATTTTTTTTAAAGCGACAAAAAAACGATTTTGCTAAAATATCTAAAAATTAGCTAAATACAGATCTGAAAATAATTTTGTTGGACCATTAAAATAATTATATAGGACGCCTAAACTGCTAGAATGTCAAAACTTTTTATAGCATTATCGTCATACTTGAGTGTCCTACATAATTATTTTGATGGTCCATCATAATTATTTTCAGATCTGTATCTAGCTAAACTTTTAAACACTTCAGTAAAAAGTTTTGACATCTTAGCAACCAGTTTGAGCGCTCTATATAATTATTTTGATGGTCCAACAAAACTATTTTCAAATCTGTATCTGTAGCTAAATTTTTAGATATTTTAGTAAAACCATTTTTTCCGTATAAAATTATCATAAAAGCGTTTGTGGCGAGCATCTCGTTATTGAACTATATTTCTCGTATATTAGGAAATACGATCTTTTATTGGCAAGAGACTTCGAGATGATGCGGCGTATATCGTGCGACGGTATCGTGGAAATTCGCATTGCATGCGGAAATTATGCGTTTTCGAAAGAATGGCGTCGGTGCAGCGTACATGGTTTCAATTCGCGGCGCATTTGAAAGTTAAATTCCCACCTTGGAAATTCAACATCACGACGTGGCGCGGCGACGTTGTGCTCGCCGAGGGCGCGTTTGCACGTACACGCTTGCGCGTCCGCGCGTGTGTCCACGTGTTGCATTCAGATGCGTCCGCCGTGTCCGTCGCGCGGCCCTTCGCTTCGGCGCGTTTCCATCAATCCGCCTTGACATGCAAATAATTCGTAGAAAAAATCGTCCGGGCATGCGGCAGCGACGTTACAATTAATCACGCGGACCGTGGCCGCGACACCGCGTCCGGCTACCAGAGTTACAATTTGTTATGGCTGACAGGCTCGAACTACGGTTCGAGCGCGTTGACAATGCGCGCGCTCCCTTTTTTTCCCCTACACTTCGTCGTCCACATTGCCGCCGTCGCATCTCGACGCTGCCCTGGGAATGTCGACTGTTGAATTGATATTCGAACATCTCGCGAGCCTCGAAAAAAATCTGGTCCGGAATTCTCTTCATAGATGTTGTATGCGCAAGAAAATCTCTCACTTCTATTAACTTTGTTAAGCTAGCACTCTAAAAAATCAAAATGGCATTTATGTACTAATTATATGTTCTAATTTTTGTGCTTAAATGGTTTAGCAGAAAATCGCGATTGAAAGTGAAGGTGTTGATTTAACAGAAGTATCTCTATCGATTAAAAATTGAAATTTTTTGAAATGATTCGTTGACAGATCCGTGGTATATTTATGTATGTATTTTATTTGATTGTTTTCGTGCAACGTACATCTTGTTACATATATTTTTAAAAATACGTTCTCATTATATGCGCAATGGAAATTTTATCGCCGTTCATTTACATCGCACGTGCAGTCTCTTGGTCGAGTTCTTGTAGCGCGCAAGATGCGAGGGCGAACTGCTGGTGCATACATGTGCATCGACGTGCATCCTACGGATACGCAATGTTGATCCGGACATGGATCCGACTACCTATCAGAGACTACGGTGCGTGGGTGCATATCGTAACTTTGAATACCTTATGTAAAATAAATAGAAATGAAAGTCTGTGCTCTACAGAATCAGTACGCTTGAATACTAAAGATTAAAAATTAAATTTTATCTGTACTCTCTAAATCTGAATCAGTGGATAATCACTGATATCAGTACCAAGCATGCCACTGGTAATAATCAGTAAATGAAATGTGAGATCCCTAACCCAGCTGATCTTTATTATATGATCTAACCAACCTAGTTTTAGTGTATAAATATGGAATTGGAAGATTGAAATTAACATGTAAATATCAGTATTTTAGTTATATAATGCTCGAACATTCTTCCTTTTTTAATTGAATTTCACTGATTATCAGTACAAAGTATGCCACTGGGTAATTAGTGACTATCCACTGATTCAGATTTAGAGAGTAGTAATACTTTCTAATACATTTTTCAAGTACCCGATAGAATCTTTTTTTAGACTAAAACTAATACTTTTCCCATATGCATCAGCCATATTTTAGAATCTCGATATTTCTCTTCAATGCTATCGCGTGGAAAATTCAGTTTTAAAATATCCATCCATTAATCAGCGCCACGGTCGGTCGCAATAAGTTAAATATTGATTCAACCCCCCGCATATACGCTCTCGTCCCGCCATGAATATGTTGCGTGTGCTGCGGAGCGCGCCGATCAAGATTAATGCATCTATATGCGCCGATAGTGCGATCGGCGCCTTAATGCATCGCACGCTGTGCGTGAATGCACACGGGGATGAAGATAAATATTTGTACTGACGAGTCAAAACTCTCGCGGGCAACCGCAATCAGACGTCTATTAGTTTGCGATGACTCCGTGCGATCGGCGAGGTTACTCTCTCCTCTCTATCTCTCGGTATTTCGAGCCCGCCTATTCTTCATCTTCCTTTCTCTTTCTCTTCTTTACATCCGACATAGTGAGATCTTCGGTCTAGGCAACCTATTCAAATGTAAATCAATGTCACCTAGTGAAGATCGAATATTCCAACGTTTCACGATCCACCGTTTCTTTCACTACCGGAGAGCATTTATCGCGAAAGATAAAAACGTAGTATTCTTTTTTGACTCTTTTCGCTGATTATATTAAAAGCATATTGTTATCGTGAAACTATTAACGTCATATTATACCTATATGAAATAAGAATTTAATTTTACTGAATTATTTTATGTATACATATTAAATTAGAATTTAGTTTGTAAAAGAATTAGTTATTAGAATTAGAATTTAAATTAATTGGAATTTTTAAGATATTTATATTCTTTTGTTATCAAAATCTACGATGCGAGTGCATGTTAATTTAAGATTCATCTCGGTGTTGATTCCAATCGATTAAAGACTCACAAATAAAGGAGCCACCCCAATCTCTTCTTCCCACGGCTGGCATAATACTGATAGATGGGCCGTTACTTTCTCGCTGTGCGAAGGGGAGAACATCTAACGCTTGAATTTATCAAAATCATTTTGATACCTACATGGCGCAGCATGACGTCACGTGTCACGGTGCTCTGGCTGATCCGTCATTACGGAATTTGCATACACCGATCAGTCAATGGTGGAGATTCTGGTTTCTCTCTTTTTTTTTTAGAGGGGATTTGCATATTCGCGTCTCTTTCGATTGGTGACTACTGCTAGTTGCTAGGGCTGCTAGAAGGAAAAGATTAACAATTGCGAATACATTATGATTTTCAGCATAAAGTCGGTAGATGGATCATCGTCTATCTTGCTTTTCTTATTAAAATGAAGTAGTAACGGAATAGAAAACATACCTTTGCAACAGACAAGAGAAAGTAATTACGTGTTGGATGTGCAATTTATCTTTTAACTTTGCGCTTTTATGGCGTATCAGCGATGCACGTTTTGCATCTAAAAAACACTCCGTTACGAGAACATTAACGGGCGTGTAAAATGATCTCCAAGTCTTTCTCTCTCTCTCTCTTCTTGATCCATATCGTGGTATGCAACGTCAGCGACCACTGCGAATTTCTCGATTAATCCACCTCGAAATCGATAGCGTTTCTTGCGGCTGCCAGCGTCAGGGACGATCATAATTCCAAGCTCACTTTTATGATCACATGTATTTATTTATTTTTAATAGTGTCTATTTAATTTATGTACAAACTATTATATATTGTCAAGTAATACCAAAGTTAATAATCGTCTAAATTATTTAAATGATTTTGTAATTAATATTTTTATTTTTAATAATTTTGTGAAACCAATAAATTTAATATAAAGAAATGTGAGGGAAATGTACAACCGCAAAATTTTTTATTGAAAATGCATTTTTTTTAAATATCTGAAGATTATTGACATGAAATCGATATTCTGTGTGTACCTATTTACTTTCAATGTGTCTGTTTTAAATTATATACAAATTATTATGTATGTTGTTGAAATAATACCTAAATTAATAATCGTTTAAATTATTTAATTGATTTTTTAAATTAGTATTTTTATTTTTAATAATTTTATAAAATTTTATAATAAATTTAATATAAATAAATGTGGACGAAAAATCGCAAGATCTTTTATTAAAAATGCATTTTTTTCAATCTGAAGATTAGTGATATAAAATCAATATTCTGTGTGCAACGTGTATCTTGCTTGCGTAGAGTAGAATGCGTCCCTGAACACAGTTTGCAACTTCGATGTCCGCCGGTGGTCTTTACGATCGCCGGCGGTGGCGTCCGTTCCCATGTAATCGCGATGTCACGTTATCAGATGAGGCACGAGACAAGATGATCGGAGAAAAAGTTCGCGCGCGAATGTCCGCAGCTTGCGCGGTAAGCAGACCGGAGCAGTTCCGTTGAAAAATAACTTGACCTCAAACTGTTCTACCTCGTCTTGTTCTCTGCGTACAAAGTGGCAGCCCGCGAAACAATAGAAAACGCTAGCGTGATATATGATAGCGTGACACTCTGTTGAAAGGACTAGTTTTATCGTTACAGATATTTTCTTCGCACTAAGAAAGAAATTCTTTATTTGACTATTAATTTAATTCGTCTTTATTTCTTTCAATGAAGAATGTATGTATTTAAGTCAAACATATACATTTGACTTAAATATATATATTCTCCAACGAAAAAAATAAAGACAAACTAAATTGATTTACAAATGAACAATTTTTTTTCTCTGTGCATTGTTCATCGGATTTACCGTCTCCTTTCCTCTTCTATTTTATTTTCATTCTTCTTATGTGATATCGTTGTTAAAATTTTTGCATAAAATCGTGATCTTTTAACGAGGACTTTGATAGAAAGAGTTAAATCTCGTAAGCTTTTTTTTGTTTCACAAAATCTTAATAATTTATGTTTGCCGAATCATAACTCGTAGGAGGGACGTCGGAAATAAATCAAGCTCTCGGTTTTTTTGTTACGCGAAATTCGTACTCGACGATACTTCCCGTCGCGTGGGTCTGTTGGATACGACGCACCACGAGAACCGAGTGTGTTCACACAGACGGACTTGTGCTACGTGGCGCGAATGAATGAAATCGCGTAAATATTTATGGAACGTTGGGGGGTACGAGACGTGGGAAGTCGCGAGCGGATGCACGAGCATATTGCTCCTTTTGTCACCCGTTTATGACGCGATTACAACAGTGTCGACGATCGTGACCGAAGCTGGCGGTTTAAATTTGAGAGAAAGAGAAACAGAGAGGCCGCCGATTGTCGGTGGAATGACGAATCATAGGGAGAGAAGATGCAGTTCCGATATGATCGTGACAGACATGCTTACGAGCAGGTTTTTTTACCTCCTTTTTATGACACTCATCCTCGGCATTTAATACCTTGGAAGCTTTTATTTGTTGTATTAGAAAAATTGATTGAGTTGTAATTTAATTTCCAATCGAGTGTTTTTATCTAATATTATCTTTGTTTCCGTGGAATGATATCATAAATTTATTCTTTTTAGAATTTTGTATTATTATATTTTATCCATAATAAGAACAACATTTAATTTGGTAAAAAAGGGATTCTTTATGTAAGAAAAAAAACATTTGTACTATAAGGAATCAATTCACTACTATGACATCGCGCTTCTAAGCTCTGATGCGTGCTTCTCGCATCTACCTGGTATCAGCATTAAGAAATCTCGTTTTGATTATGCACGGGATATGAGATTACTTGCGGTTGTCTGTCAAAAGACAGGGAGCCCATTTAAAATCGCTCGAGAAACAGCGCGAGTCTGAGCGTCTCGTGACGGCCGCGAGGCACGCCGTGAGATATTACGGGATAGATCATCTCCCCAGGCATGCCGTCATTATTTCTGCTGACCTCTGCACCTGAACGCGATCCTTTCTGCATGAGCAAAGTACGTAATTTACGGGTCTCGCGTTTCTCGAACCACCGAGGGATTTACTGCGTTGGGCACCCAGGGTCACCCTAGCGGGGGTTCCCCCAAAGGGATAATCTCTCTCCCTCACTATCTCTTCCCGTTGTGCACAATTCTTCTTTTTTTTAAAGATCTTTAATATCAAAATTCGCATATATATATTAAATGAGCAGAAAGAACTCTGAGAGAGACGATATCTTAAACGAGAAAAAAAATTTTGTAGAAATTCCGATCTGTAAATAACTTTACAGATCTGAATATGGAACATAAATGAATACTTAATGGAATTTTTTTGTATAAATTCTTGCTTATTAGATATAGTTTAATATATAACTAATTTAATAATTTTAATTATTTACATCTTTATATGTGCATTTACATTTTATTATTTATTATTATGCTAACGTTTATTAGAATAAATATTATTCAAATATATCTTTTTCGATTTTTATATTTTTTAAAATGATTGAGATCAAGTCCATAAAGGAAAGATAAGTATGATCGAAAGAGGCAGCTTATAAGCGGCGTCACGTTCGCGGATTATTTTCATGGGAGATTATCACCTGCGCCAGGAAATTACTTGCACAAATTATCGGGATATTACTGCGGACTATAATCGGTGTACCAAGAAGGTCGCGTATCTTCAACATTGGTTTCTCCGTACGGATATTATCAAATTGGTCATCATTTTTGGCTCCGGTTTAAACTCTCTCAATTCACGAGCGGAAAATACTCCTTTCTTTTAGAGTCTGATGTGGGTGCGTAAAACTTATATACATATAAGTATACAAATTTGAAAATGAAGTGATCCAAAGCATACTTTAGAATATTAAGGAAGAAAAAAATTAATATATTTAAATTTAGAAACCCTCTAATAAGAATGAACATGAAAAAGTTAATTTTGATTGGATTATCATGTTTTAGCAGTTCTTGAAAGGGAGAAAGAGAGAGAGAGAGAGAAAGAGAGAGAGAAATAGATAGAACAGAATGAGAAAGAGAAAGAAATAGTGAATATATACACATCCTTCTTTCGCAGATTTTTGTTAAAACTACTATCTCATATATATAATACAAAACTACGGCTCGTGTCCGACTCTTATTAGAAAGTCTCTAGATGATAAATTTTTTTTTCTTTCTGGCACAAGAAAGTTTAAAAAGTGATTAAGTACTTCTGACTTTTCTTTTTTCAAAAATAAAAAATATCCGAGCGATTAGCTTATTAAATGCATAAATGTTCGTATCAATCATATCCCTCTAACTTGCAATCATTAAATTCTCGGGATGCAGCACGTTTCTGTCGATTGATCATTAAAGCGCGATAGATCGCGATGCACGCGAGTCCCTTCGTGACTCTGTTCGTGGCTGCGGTCTTGCCAGCATGCCCACTATATAATCATCCACGAGGATCACCGAGGTCGAGAAGCATAACGCGAGAATGCTGTAGGAGTGCGCTCGCCTGAAAAGGGGTTGGGTCTCCGGGTGCATCTTCTGGGGCCCCACTCCGTGCGCGATGTCAGTATACAGGACAGAGGCACTGAGGAACGAAGGGGGTTCGACTCGGCTGGCAGGTGGCCTCGTCTCACGAGGCCCCCGTCCGCGGTCCAGCCAGGATGAGAGTCTCGACGGACACGCGCGCGCCACGAGATGGAAACGTAGATTGCGGGGCCCGTTCTCCTTGTTCTCTCCTCTTCCTCATTGCCATCTTCGTCCCCCAGCAGCACGCCGGAGCCCTTCTTCGTGAACCAGGATTTTTCTCGTCGGTCGTCTCCGTTCGCTGCCTCTTCTTTGGCGCTTCTGTTAATCTTACTGTAGCTTCTCACGAGTCCCATGGTACAGAGCAGTTTATTTATTAAGACTTGTATTACAAATCGGGAGAGGTAGAGTATTATATAATGAATTTATACGCTGATCGATGAGACTTGATAACATCAGTGTTTTTAAGGATTACATGCGTGGCAAATCGCGATAAAATTCGAATCGAGCGTACAAATCTTATGTGGTTTACTTATTATGACTTGTATTACACGATATTACGTGATGTTACATGATACTATCTTATCTCCGATTAAAATTTCATCGGAAAAATACGTGGATCTTGATTGAGAAAAAGAACTTGACTTGTATATTCTACTCCCACATCATCCCGTGCGTATAACAACAAAAATATGACAAAACGTCGAATAAAAAATAAAAAACATCTGGTATAAAGTAAATTTCTTAAATGTTAAACATATTGAAGAATAACATTTTGCTATATCTATTCTCTAAATTCTTTGGAGTGGAATCTCACTCTAAAGAGTGAAAATTGAGCCAGTCTTGGAAAAGAGTGACTCAATTTTCGATCTTTAAGAGTGATATTTCATTCTTCAAAATAATAATTCATTCTAAAAGTTTTAGAAAGTATCAATGATTTTGAATATTTTTTTTGAAGCTTAATTCAATAAGTTTCACATTCAGAAGTTCAAAATTGTTAATAATTTACAAGTTCGAATTCATAACTCTTAAATAATTAAATGCTATTAAAATTTAATTCTGGCAATATATTAGTATTATGAGCGACAGCAAGATTTCAGGCTGATCTAAAAGATACTATTACTCCAGCGAAAACTGTAATTGGTCGCCACGTGTTGCCCATTCCGTCGTCATCGTGCTGTAATTCGCACTCGAGTTTACGCCGATCGTATATCTCGCGGTTTCGTGGGGGACCCGGCCGGAGATAATGGCCCGAGCAGAGTTCGCGCGCGCATTCGAGCGGTATCGTTACCGATCGTGTAACCATAATTTCGCGACTGTAAATCACGACAGGTGCCTACGTCTTTAGAACCCTGTAATTCAAGCCGAGAGGTGTCCTGCGACTCACACACTCCTCTTGCGTTGCAGCTTCCTTCCTCCTCCTACCCCCTTGTCTCTTTTCTTCAGTCCGAGAAGGGCGTATATTATATGCCGCCTTACGCACGAGGCTTTACGAGAGTAATTCTTCGCCGTGAAAAATCACCCGATACTCTTTCGTCCTAGTACATCGCGTGATAAATCAGTCGGATTTTTTGCGTGACGCATAACGTACGACGTGTTGTACGCGGCCCTTACAATGCTGCAGCTCTTGGCGCTTAGCTTTTTCCCTGAAACGCTGAGTGAATCGCAGAAATGCAAGCGAGAAATATTACCGGTGACACCAACTAGCAACGTCGAAGAATATCGTAAAAATTTACATATAGGTATTCGAAATGTATTAGATATATATTTACGTGACAATTACTGGTTTATCAAATTTATGTTACCCTACGAAAAAGACACATCGTAGTCTCTGTTTACTTCGCGAATTGCATACAAAATGAAGATGTCTAGAGAAATAGAAATGTCGCATTGAAATTATCGATTTTCGATGGATCCGCTGACTGACCTTTTTTGGAAGAAATCCAGTCACACGCGTAGGTAGACTACGTTTAAACTTGGCTCGCGAGACCAACGTGGTAGCGACCGATAAATACGTACCTCGCGTCGATAATATATATAAGAGATTTTACTGCGAGCGATGCCCATACGCGACTGTGACATGTCTATAATAGCTATACGTATTCGTGGATACATGTCGTGCGTGCACGTAGCGTCTGGAGAGAGAGAGCACGTGCAAACTTACACGTGCGCATAAACTCGTGATGTACCATAAACCGTTATGGTGCCAGTATACCAGTCCAGGCACAGGTAAAAGGAATGAGGCGTTTGCTGCACGCCAACTCTGATTCTGATGTCTTAGTGACTTTATTGACCCTAAACGAAGTCCAGTGTTCGATTGATATGACGGTCTACGAGAAAATTTATGGAAATCATGAGAGCACCTTCGCGACAGGTGTCTTCTCATACATTGTCTTCTTCCAAAAATAATAGTAAAATTATATATATGAAGGATTTATGAATTAAAAGAAATAAACTTATTTCCGGTCAAAGCGGATCTTAATGTTTAATTATATTTATGATTTCAAGATCGAAAAATATTTCGGCGCGCAGTTTGCAGAATTGGATAAGCATATAAATTCACTCTGAAATATTTAAACACTGTAAGATCTCCTTTGACCAAAAATAGGTTTATTTCTCTTAATTGATTTATTCTCATCAGTCTAATACAAATTAATGAAAGGTTTGTGTCTTAATTATTTTTTGAATTTCTAAATTATTTAAAATTATTCAGAGTTTTGCTTTTAGAAATATTTTATACACGAAAAGAACGAAATTGTTGAAATACCTAAAAATTTAGCTATGAAAAAGATACAGATTTGAAAATAATTTGTATGCAGACCACCATAATAATTATGTAGGGCATTTAAGGATAAGTAATGCTGTAAAAACATTTGATATTTTAGTAATTAGCTTGACCATCTTACATAATTATTTTGATAGTCTAACAAAATTTAGAGATCCATACTAAGGCTAAATTTTTAAATACTTCAGGAAAATCGTTTTTTTCTATGTATTAACGAGAAACGATCATTCCGTTGATCCCGTTGAGAAGTTCGTTTAATTGGAGGCAGAATAATTGTATATTTATTAAACGTCTCCATTCGTTTGTTTACCTCGTGCTACTGATGTCATCCTGTTGCATAGCTCTTAGATAAGGACGTGTAATCGGCCAAGACCTCCACGTTGCGGGTTGAATGTATGAAGGTTTGTTGTTAGTTAACACGCATTTCCGCCATTGAAGCCGGTAATGACACTTATTACCGTCCAATTGGATAAAGTGTCGACGTTGTGAGTTTGACGAGACAGTGTCTAGACGCGCTTGACATCTTCAATTTTGTCACGTCGTTCAAAATGACGGTCTACGTGATGTTGCTATATCTTGTGAAAACGATCTGTTCGTGCAAGCACGCGAGTGTGTCCGCGGCGAATTATGAATGGAAAGGATCGATATATCCCGATTGCGTGACCGCAAAGAAACTAGAGAACTCGACACGTGATATATATGTATCAGCGTGAAACTTATGTGCAATTATATGTTGGTTGTGTACGCGGTAAACAAATTGATTTTTACATTAAAAAAAAAGAATTAAATATTCCTTTTATAGACAATAAGAATATGTATTTTTAAGGATATTTAATCTCTGCAATTTGGGTCTTTTTTGGCTTGAAGAAAATTTCAGTTTCAAATTTTTCCGAAATAAAGGCAGAGTCTGATAAACCCAACTATCAATCAAGAAAACTATTTGTTGAAAACACATTTGGTAATGCATCTCATAATGCAATAGAGATGTTGAAAAGTAACTCTGAACCTTTTTATATTTTTTGAAAGCTTTGAACTTAAAACAACTTGGACTGGACAAAAAAGATCCAGATTACAGCCTGAGGAAGTAAAAATATAGTTGTGGCTGGATGATTAAATTTTCATGTGTATTTAAAAGAAAAAATTATAATTTTTCCAAATTAGACGTACTGTCGTTTTGTTAGATCAACGCAATTTTTTCTTTATTTGATTTTATTTTCATTTCTTTATTATCTTACTGACACACAGACTGACCCATCGACATATATTATACGCACAGACTTGGACTCAGACCTTTCCGTTGGAAAGGTCTGGTAATATTTAAATCGCTCACGAAGTAAAAATATAAATTTACTTGCGACCGGTAATGAAACAATCGGCGATTTTTTCGTCTGTGTATAGTACTTCTTATTTGAATAATCTGATCGTTCCTCCTCCCGTCGTTCAATCGGGACGAGGATCGACGCGACGCTTTGACGAGTAAGGATGATCTCAATTAAACGGGTTTATCCGAGTCAACGGGGGGTCGGCAGCAGCGCAATGAGGGTCGACGGAACATTTGAATACGAAATCAGCGAACGATATGACGTGAGCGAGACGGCGACTCGAGATGATCGCAGGGGATGAAGAAGGGTGAATCGCCGTACTGTGTCGTGAGAAAGGACGCGGCAAGAATATCTCCTTTCGGGGTGTGAATGTCCCTCGTGACAAACGCGGCGGCCACCTGAGGTTACAGTTCGCCGACTCCGAGGGGTTGTTGTCGGTGTTTTCTTCGGGCTTCGTTATGCAATGTGCTCGCGACGCTGCCCTGCGCAATAAATTGTCGCTTGTGCGGTCAGGTGTTCATCAATGCCGGGAGATTAACGTGAAACTGACCGCCATTCAGGTACAAAGAAGGGTTGCGTCTTTTGTGGACCGCGTGTGGCATACGAATAACGATGTCGGCTTTATCGCGAGACAAGGGTGGTAAACGCTGATATAATTTTGTAGGAAGGCTTATTTTTGTCTGAAGTTTAATTCCTATAATAAAAATTTGAGATGCCATTCCGTGATGGGTTTCCAAATTATTGCAACATTTGTTCAAATTTTGTCTCAAAGTAAATGCATCTCAGATTAGATTAAAGAGCAAATAAAAGAACACGAATATATTATGTAGTAAGCTATGGTGTACTTATGAAGTTATAGAAAAAATTCATCCGTAACATCTTGATGCAGGCAAATGTCTGGGAAGGTGTTAAATTGCTTGGAGAAGACGGTAAGATTCTCGCATAAGATGCTAAATCGAGGGTGGTAGTCAGGCACTTCGCGAACGTTCTTGCTACCATCGGAGGCGCGGGGGTAGAAGGTACAAGGGAAGACGTGGCTTGAATTGATGAGCAAAAAGCAGCGAAATCATGAGCGATTGCTTGGGTCCGAGCGGCATCTCCTGGGCCCTTTCGCCGGTGCTGCAAAGCAGTTTTTTTCGGTGTCGTCGACGCCGCCAGTCGTTAGTTGCTCTTTCCCGGCTAATCTCAACGGGTATCCCCACCTTGTGCGAGCGTGATGCGCATGCGGCTGTATTATAATGAGGTGTGGATTGTAAATGAAGTTTAATGACGCCGGCCTGGCACCGTCATTTTTCAACGCGAAGGGACAAGAGGGTATCGCGGCGTGGCGCTTTGCGAGAAAATATCCATGGTTGCCTGTGATCTGCACGCGACAATTCGCTTTATCATTTTACGTCAGCGACTTTAAATAGCTCGACTCGTTATCGTTATTATTTGTTTAGAAATAACCGCGCCATTTTCCAACGGTTCTAATCGAGTGTCCGCTCTGTGCACACAGACGACAGTTCGTCCGTTACATTCTACGAGAAAAAAAAAATCGAGGGACCAAGACCCGGTTGACTCGAAATTATTTGAATACGCAAATCATTTATCAGATGGGCAATTGCCGCAACGAAACTCGTCCTTCGAGTGGGGTAGTTTTTCGCTCGGAAGCACGTGAAGATTTTTAGGGAGCGCGGAGCGGCGAGAACTTTGTGACCGCTCTATAAATGTTATTTATCGATAGTGTGCGCATGAATAACCGGTATCTTTTAGAATTTTGCAATCTCGATTACAGAGTATTCAGTGCGATACAATACTCATGATTAATTAATTTCTATATTGAAGTAATGTAAAAGTAATTTTTTATAAATTATCGATAGTTGCAAATTTAGTCCACCAAAACAAAATGTTATTTTATGCCGATTATGATACGATACGGTAATAATAAAATATCTTTGTAGGAAATATTGCAATCTTATTCCATAGTTGAATACTAATTGAAAAAACGAATCAGTTTCTTATGAGGTGATGATTTTCCACTACGCGAACACCCTCTCGTCCGTTACACTTGTTGTTAGCGGTAACAAAGACTCGTTCATCCTTTTGTCGTGCGGCACGCTACTCGGGGTGAAACAAAATAGGGGAGTCTAGACCAGTTTTTGAATCGTCCTGTTATGAAGTGTCGCCACTCAAGTATCGCATTTGTATACGAATTGCTCGCTTGCGGTTCTGGATTGGTACTTCCTCCATCCATCGAGAAAGGGTGCATTATATTCTCGTTCAGTTTCTTCGGTGTATCACGAAGCCAACCCTTTACCTGTAAACAATTATGACAAAGTATACTAAGAGTAAGCGTAATAGATAAATCTGACATCAAAATTTTTTTAATCGAGACGTACACGATTTTGTTAACATATATTACAGTATTAATTGTATACACTAAAGAAAAATTTACTAAATTTTAATAAGTATTTGTTTGAATAATACTAATTATTTATTAAAAGTAAACATATATTTGTTTAGTACAAGAATCTTTAATTTAAGTATTACTTTTTTATTGAGTAAATATTTATTCACTGTAAATAAATATTTAGTTAGTACTATTCAAATAAATATTTATTAAAATTTAGTAAATTTTAATCATTATACGTAATATTGTACGCTTAATATAGATACAAATACAAACAAAAATACTCTTAAGTCAAATCGTTTTCTAATATATTTATAGAATATTATAAAGAATTTATATTCTACAAATCAGTCGGTCAGTCAAAGAGAAAGTCAAACAAAGTTTAAGAATGTTTACATAAAAGAAAAAGTGAACAAATCGTGCACTTTAATATTACAGATCAGTATCTCGTAACAGGAAGATCGATGACAGCTTTTCTCTCGATTATCATATCGTCGGATATGCGGCGGATTATTCGATGAAATCGTTAAATCGAGAAAGAAGAATAAATTGGCAAAATGTATGAAGCAAATTCAACATTCTTAGTCTCGATTTCGCGATCAAGCACCTGTCTGAATGATCCATTCGAATTTGTCTTATCCATTCGAATTCCGTGATATGGAATTGTTCAAGGGGAGTCGAGATAAAGGAAAATATTTATTCGATGAGCGGCTTTGGAAGCCGGCGATCAGTACGATGAGGAGAAGTTGAGTTTCGGTTTTTGCCATCGACTGCGAGCGGCTCGCAAAGAACCTATCGATTTACAATGAGCGACCGTCGACGTCGTTGAAAGTTGGTCCGTTGCAAAAACTAGTATTGGATTAACGCGCAGAAGGAACCATCGTGACTTTTTCATGCGTGGAATCGACTCGTCGGAAGAGTCGATTCAAGTCTATGAAGACGTCGCAGCTCTCGTGAATGTATGTACGTCACTGCGACTACCGTGCTTTTTATAAAATACTTTATTTTTCATTTGAATCTTCAAAGCTTTTTGCTTTGCCTTTATTCGAAATTTTAAAAGTCCTTTGATAAAAGGCTAAAGTCAACAAAAATTTAGTTTCAACTTAATTTCCAATTTATAATGTTAAAATTATAGAGATTGTACAACAAACAATAGTTTTATTATTTCATTTGTACAGACATTTTTATGGAAAATTTTTGAAGTATTTATATTCTATAAATATCAGAAAACAATTTAGGGTACAGTAAACGTGATGATCGAAGTTTAATTACAAATGTTTTGAAATATTCTATGATGGTCAAAATTAGCAAATTTCTTCTGATTGGTCAATTAAATGCTTCAAAGTATTTGTAGCGAGATTTTCATCGTATCTTTAATTAAAGAATATCTTGTTTACAACTTGTTTACTTTTGTATTCATTATGTGTTCATTATGCATCCATATTAAACGTGCGCAAGGACATTTACAGTTAATTGTATGTGGTATTAACAAGAACGTACACATTTTGGTTAGGAAATGCATGCATTTGTACTAATCGAGCTGTACCCAGATCTCAGAGCCGTCATTATAACTTGCATCTGCTCCGTATCAATAAAGACTGGTTATACGGCGTGATGGTCTAAATGGGAAAATAAACAATACCGTCTCGTTAGCCAGTTGGTGGCTTTTATCTTACCGAGGCAGAACGTGGCGTTATACCGTGAAATGGAGTCTAGACGGAGACGATGTTGCATTTCGGTCCGCGCCCACCCTGCATTCTCTTCATCACGTCCGTGATAAGTGGCTGCCGTTTGCACCGTGATAGCCGTCTTCCTTTTTATCGAAACTTCATTTGTACAAGTCATTAAAAACCCACCGTCCGTGAACAGCCGAATCGAGCCTCATCGTGTTGTTGAATTTGTTTTATATGCTTCAACGCTTTTGGAAAGCATCGGAAACGCTGTGTCCGTTGATCGGCGAATTTCTGTTTGCAGAAGATAGAATGGTGATCTGTGTTAGTATTCTTATTCTGTACTTTTTGAAATATGAAGCGCAAAAGAGTAGTCTAGTGTTTATAATTTTTTCGTATCATTATAATTATTTTAGTGTTGTTAAAATAATAGAATAATAATATCTTATTTTGTAAAATTTGTCCTGAATTTTGCGAGAAATTTACGATTTTTTTATGGTACGTCGCATGAGAATGAGAGAAGTCCATAAAAAAGCGGCAGAAAATCCACGTACGACCGTCTCATCATTCTTCATCACATCACGTCACGGTTTTCTCTGCTTTAACGCTCAGTATTTTCGTAGTCCTAAAACAATCCCACGGCATCATCCATCTTCGGCAACAAGCAAATATGAGAAGCGTTAGACCGAACTAAGAGAATTAACAGACAGCTAATAAAGTCTGTTCAAAAGATCTAAAATCTCAAGAGATTCTTTACTGTCAGAAAAACAGATACTCTTATATCTCGAGAATAATTTCAAGTACATTACTTACATACATGTGTTGATTAGACTGATAAATACTATTTAATATAAATGGTTTATTACTTTTATTATATATAATATTTCATTGAACGTGCAATTATTTTAAATTAATCGTGCGATTCTCAGAGTGCGATTTCCACTGTTATTTATCGTCATTTCATGTAATCTTGCTGGATGCAATGTAAACTGTATTATGTACAAAACTTTCTCTGCTCCCGATATCGATTCCTCTCTCGTGTTAAATTGCATGCTGTTTTTTCGTTTGTACTCTGCCACATCACGTATGCGCCGTACGTTATCGCACAATGCGACTGCAAATGCATTTATCGGTTCGGCCAAACGCAACTCCGAATACAGTGCGGCGGAACCGAGGTGTATATCTTCACGGACATCTCGGTCAGAGAATTTCGAATAATTTGCTTGTTGCCAGGGATTTAGGATTTACAATACTGTGATTCCACATCGTCGACTTGGTAATTTCACATAGCATTATAATATCACAGAATTCATTTGTCGCTGCAAAATAGTATATTTATTTGTGAAAAATATTTGATTCTTTGTACTGGGTAAGAAAGGTTTTGTTAAAGTATCTAAAAATTTAGCTAGATACAGATCTGAAAATAATTTTATTAGATCGTTAAAATAATTACATAGACCACCCAAATTGGTTCCTAAAATGTCAAAACTTTTTGTATTGCTCATTATGCTTGAGCGTTTTACATAAATATTTTGATAGCCCAATAAAGTTATTTTCAGGTCTGTAACTATACGTAAATTTTTAAGTATTTCAGTAAAATCATTTTTTCTGTAAAATTTCTGTATTTGGACCATATATTTTGCCATATAATATCATGTAATACAGTATTATCTTACAAAATGCCAAAAGAATTTCTGTAACATTAAAGCCTACTTTTGTAATTGTGGTGAGAGGACTCGAATCTTGTTACTGGAATCTCGCAGGGTGTTTACGACAATAAAACCTGAACAAGTTTAATGTACTGATCTTCAAGTAGTGTGAGAGGTAGTTGGAATTCTCATGCAGTCTGTGCACATTTATCACATGGCAATTATTTTATTTCTGGACACGTCAAGAGCTGTTAGAGGGCAACGTAAGTAATCGATGTACTTAAATGGCGATGTGGCGAATTCCGCCAAGAAGGATGTAAGTAGTGCGGTTTCATATTTAAAAAAAAACCATTCTTAAGTGTTTGAGAAACGATTACGCCGGATCCTCACACGGTGAAGCACTTAAGTTCAGGTTTCCTTTTTTGAGAGCTATTTGTAGATATCATTTCATTCGCACTTTATTATAACGAATTCCTTTAGACTTCTTAATGCAGTGAGATCGATTGATACATTTGATAATTAAATAAAAAATTTTAAATATAAAATACAATATGAATGTGTTAAACATTATCGTATAAAGCATAATATATAAACACTTGTCGTAATCGATGGCTGTCGAAAGTTCAAAGGTGTTTCTCACGATTGTATCGAGACGTCCATCTGTCAACATCAGTCCTCACCCAAACTGTTTCTTCGTGCACGAGCCGAGGGTTGATTTTTATCTAGATTCACTTCTGCCCCAAAAATTCCAATGGGATTCGGCGAGTTTTTGGTCCACAAGCGATTAGGTTCAGAGATACGAGCCCGAAACAAACAAACAAGAATAAACGCGCGTCGAGCTACCTATTCTCTGTGCTAACCATGAATCCTCACGGTGTCCTCTTGCTTTTCTCCCATGCCGCGGCAGGTGCACACACAACCGTGGAATTACTCGAATGTGACAAATATGCCAAACATCTCGGCTAGGGCAGCGCCTTACAAGGAAAAATACTTTTTTTTCACCTCTATAGCCGCAACGTTGTTTTACGCCGTGAGAGTCGGCGTAGACAAAGGCTATCACCTATTATGCGAGTAAGTGGATGCGATTACGTCGATTCTGTTTACCAAAATCAGTTGTTAAATTGATTGTGTCAAAGGCTCATTGCACAGATCTACAACGACACTACAGATTAAAAAGAATGGTGAGAGTCGGGAGATCAAAGCCACATAAAAATCATTTTCCGAGCGTTTACATCGCGTGATCGCTCTCCCATTTTATCGTGTCACCAATAAACGACAATTTCAACAGGGACATATTGCCGGCGTATTGTCGGGAAACTCGAAGTTGAGTGCACTCGAATTTCGGCTGGAGTCTAGAAGGCGGTCCGGACCCTCCTATTGTCACGTTTTCCAATTGGTCACCGCTCGGGGTGACATTATACCTTTTCGTTTTTCACTCTTGCACCTTTCGCCGACAGTGGTTCTTCAGTACGTTCTAAATTCTAGAAAAGTCAACATCCTGTGTATACATCTTTTATTGTAAAAGTTAACTGATACTAAAGATATTTACATGATATTTATTATTGCTATAAAACTAATTTTATTACTTATTAAATAAATTTTAATAACTCTACTATATTAGAGAGCATAAATCTTGAATATATTGAATAAAGTTCTGTAGCGAAAAATTTTAATAGAGATATTACATACACTGAAAAAAAGATTGGCTG